>NW_022988066.1:4175821-4223321 GCF_902827165.1 Trematomus bernacchii | reverse complement strand
CCCCATCCCTGTGAGCCCAGTGTGCTCTGATTGGTCGGGACGTTGCGAGGCTCGCTGCTCACTGAGCTGGCTTACGGCCCGTCCACACGGCGGCGTGTGTTGAAGCTTCAACGCTTCTGCCCATTCACTTTGAATGGGGTGACGTCACGTTTCGCCGAACTGCATTGTGGGAGCGAAGCGTAGCTTCAGAAGCGTAGCTTCAGAAGCGTAGCTTCAGAAGCGTTGCTCGCTGCAAAAGTTGAGCAATGTTCAACTTTTGAAGCTTCGGCGGAAGCGTCAGCCAATCGAATCATATGCCAGTACAAGCTCTAGCCAATCAAACCGCGTGCTTGTGTGTGAGGGGTGGGAGATTCATGTGATTGGTTGTTGGTCGAGTTTCAGTGTGGTTTCCGGGTCGGCGATACAGCGGGACAGCGCAAAACTCATCCTGAGCACACACAAACACTCACAGCCGAAGTAAAAACAATAAGTGTGGCTTGATATTGAGTAAGAAATAGGTTTATAAACGCTGTGAGAATGGGTCTGCGGAGAGCATTTCTCCGCGATCCCACCTCGTCTATTACCAACCAGGGGACTCCCTGTTAGTTGAAAATGTACGCTAAAGGTCCCCACCCCTCCTGGTGTGTGAGGAGCTCCGCGGATTGGTCCATTTTGGTTCCGGGAACCGCAGGACGTCATGTGGTTCCCGGAAGAAACAAATGGAAAAAGAGAAATCTCCAACGAGGCGTTTTGGGGCAGCATAGACAGGTCTTTTCTGTGTTAGAGTTTTACTCGCTACAGGGTGTACTTTGAGGGTTTTTGACTCTGCACACCGTTTACATGCATACAAACCTTCATAACACACAAGGGGACGGGTAATAACCAGAAAAGCATGACATGGGACCTTTAACATGTGTAATTCCTTAATAGTTACCTTTAAAACATGTAATCAGTAACCTAAGATAAGTACCACTATACAAATAATATAACTTGATTCGATTCACTGTTGGATTACCTCAATATCAAAAGCTTTGCACATAAAATATGAGAAAAACGAAATAACAAGGTGTGTTTTACTTAAATGCATTTAAACAGAACAATATATTCTCACAAAAAATACTTAGAATCAAAAACACATGCATGCTACAGTTTAGAAAAAGCAACAATAACATCAGAGGAAATGCTGACAGGAGTTGTAGGTGGAAATGTCCATGTTTTAAGTGCCCCTGCTGATCCCAATAACCAGTGATTGGATAAATCAGCAAATCGATAACATTCCCCAGGGGTTTGACATTTCAGGTAGCATTTTCTGTGATCATATCTCTGAGAAGGAAACTAGGATTCTTGGCTGGACTTTCACTCAGCTGGATGTTTGCATATTCCAATATGAAAATTGACATTCTTGTTTTAAAGTGGCCTTAACTGTTAGCCAATGAGCCTGACCTGCAGAACTGTGGGGGTATTGATGTTTTTGTCTCATGTATACGATGTTTGATCCTCTAATGTTTGATCCTCTACATTTAATCTGATAGTATAACATGCACAGACATAAAGTATACAGAGGGTTAATATCTTGCATTTAGTTCAATATAACTCTTCCCCTGAGATTAAAATTAGGCTCTTTTTAAATTGTATTTTTCAAAACGGAGTTATCCAACCATTTGTCATCTTTTAAATTCCTGCTTTACTGGTGTTATTTTAAGAACCTTGGCAGGTCGAACATAACAAAAGTGAATACATAATGGTAATAGGATTTGATATCCCTGCTTTTATACTTTTAACTCAGAACTGCACTGCCTCACAAAACTCCAAGATCATGATGTCTTGAAGGGATTTTGGTTTTCTGTTTCAACCTAGGTTCTTATTCCCATAATTGTGGCCACTCTGACTTAAACATACTGCTTACTTTGAACTCATCACCTCAATTTCAATGAGTTAGAAGATGGCACTCACTCATTGTTCGGGGCGGCCGCATAAGCCTTCTGAAGACTAACAATTAAACACTTGTTTATGGGTACAACCAAAAGAAAACACAGGAATTAGCCCCCTGGATTAGGGAACTGCATAAAGACCATACTGTATAGGCAGACTAATGATGCCCCATAGTCAAAGAAGCCACAGTTATTAAACAAACTCTCAGCAAAATGCAAGAGTTTTACAATAACATACAATAACAACATGTTACAATTTGATTAGTGATTCCATATGAGTACATATGGTGGGTTATATATTTCAGACGCAAAGTAGTCAACATGATTGTACAACATCTCCTGCTGTGGGCCCCAATATCCCTCTTTAACCCCAAGTTGAAGCATGGGTTGCTAACAAACAAATCTGAACCCTGGCAGTGTTAGTCCATTGCTTTGCCCATTGAGTGTAAAGGATTTCCGTCCACTTTCACCAGTCCATCTATCTATCCATCTGCTGGTTGTTTTTTGCAGAGCTGGTGTCATATCCTTGGCAGTGCTGACAATCCCTGAGTCTTAGTGCATTGGTAGTTGGCACTCAAATGTACACACACACACACACACACACACACACACACACACACACACACACACACACACACACACACACACACACACACACACACACACACACACACACACACACACACACACACACACACGTACACACACACACACACACACACACATGCACACACAAACACAAACTCACAGTCTTCTGCAGTCTTTTCTATTTGCAGTGACGGACATAAATGTGTGTTTTTGTTCTTGTAGGTGTAGCCATGTTTACCTGCTTGTGTATGTATCAATCCTTACAACCATACTTTCAAATATAATATTTAGCTATTAATGTTACTCAATACATTGTCCTCTAAAGCAGTGGTTCTCAACTGGTCAGGCCTCTGGACCCACTTTTTCCTTTGTCAATAAATCGCGACCCGAAATTTTGAACCACTGAAATCTATTCAACAAGAAATCGTGCTGTAATATATACGCTTTTTAGCATACACTATTAATTAAAGTGAAGTACAGTGCATATATCCCTTATATCCCTTCCCAGAACTAAAGTATGCTTTTAAAAAAGGTTTAATGAGATGATGGAATCAAAGCTGAACTGTATAACATAGAAAGGCACACATGCTGAAAACCCAACCCCAGAAGGGGGGTCTGGGAGGATTCTCCCCCAGGAGATTTTTAGAAATACTAACATATAAACTACGCATTCTACTACACTCTGAGAAGAAAATAAATAAATGTATTACAACCCGACATATTAATAATATTTTATGCCATTGTTTGTTTTTCACTTTGTTCTGACAGCTGAACTTGCTGCTCCACACAGAGATAAGAGCAAAGAGGAGATAGTTTGTGTGAATTACTTTAAATTGTGGGTAAGGGTAGATAGCTCCCATTGTTCTGTGACCTGTCAATCATCAAACCGGGGGACATATTTCATTATGTGTTCATTTTTATCTGAAGTTGTACCCATGGATGTATAAAGAATAGTCCTACCGCAGAGTTATTCTCCGTGGGGACTTCCGGCAACAATCTTGATTCTGATTGGCCAGAAGACTCGAAAAAACATCAGCAAAGATGTTTTATTGAGAAGATGATCACTACGTGACAGAAGTTTTCAAAACCGTTTATGGTCTCTGGTACTTCCTGTCCAACGCCCACTGCATGCACAGCGTTAGAAAATTGGGCCTTCAAAATAAAAGTTTGACTTTTTTCTTCACTCACACATCTGCGACCCACTCGAAACGGGTCCGCGACCCACTTTTGGGTCGCGACCCACCAGTTGAGAACCACTGCTCTAAAGTGTGTTTGTGTATGTGTATGTCAGGATTTGACCAAAGATCTATCTGCTTGTAAATCAGTGGAGGTTTCAATATCAATGGAGTAGTTTAAGTGCTATTGATCTTTAGTAATAGCTGCACCATAAATTATATGCAGTATAATAAAGGCAGTCAGATTGAATTTGACCCTCAGGATCAGAGGCTCTCAACTTGTAAAAGGAACAG
This sequence comes from Trematomus bernacchii, assembly GCF_902827165.1. Taxonomy (NCBI): domain Eukaryota; kingdom Metazoa; phylum Chordata; class Actinopteri; order Perciformes; family Nototheniidae; genus Trematomus; species Trematomus bernacchii. The sequence continues at coordinate 4,219,354 of NW_022988066.1, read as the reverse complement.
ATCTTGGAAAAACCAAGAGTGGTTTCATTTTGGTAGTGCAAGATCAAACGTATATATTAACCCTGCAATCAAGAAAGACTAAACTGAAGAAGTCAATACCTACCGGTAACATTATGTCATAGCATGACACAAAATATTGTGATGTGACAACCTACAATGCCCTCTATTATTATTATTTTTCCACCCATTCAAAAACCTTAAATTGAAATAAGACCTCTAATGATTGGCTAGCTTACAATGTGGCCGCTAGTCTAGACCAGGGGTACTCAAACCTTTTTATTAAAGGTCCACTTTGAATTTTAAACAAGGTCACTGGTCCGGATCAATACCAATAAAGTCTCACAACGCGTCAGACACAAGAAAATATACATTAATTTACATCAGCATCACAAAGTTTTTATTTTTTTATTTTGTATAATTTTTATTTTTTATATTGCGACACAGGGTTCGGTCCGGATTGATTTGCAGTTCGGTCCGGATCCGGACCTTGGTCCGGAGTTTGAGAAGCCCTGGTCTAGACGTACTAATGAAATACTTCCACTTAATCGTAACTAGATTTGCAGAATAGAGCAGAACCTGGTTGATGGTTAGTTACCTGCCAAAGTGGCTGGCAAAGTAAACTAACTTATGGTACCAGCTTGAGCCAAAATGAACCAGCATTTGCATGGTGGCCGTGTTCCCACCCTGGTTGCACTCTTTCAAACAGCCCCATTTGGTAACCACCCAGTGCAGCCACAGTTTTGCATTTCTGGCCACTGAGCAGCTCAATTGGAGCAATTGGGGGTTCAGTGCCTCTTCCAAGGGCACTTCAACAGTAGCTGCTGAGGGATGGTAGAACATAACTCATTCATTTAAGCCAGCCAGCCCCAAGCCTTCCTCTAACCTTCAGGCAAACCCAATTCCTCATCTGTGTATTAGCAGTCGAGTTTAACCATCTAACAAGCACAAGCATAAACCATGCATGACCTGTAGTGTGAAATACATTTTATTTTGGTGACAGTTAGGTTTGTAAAAGCTTCCAGTGTGGCAGATGCAAAAATTGGAAAGTGTGCGCCTCCCTTCGAGCCAAAGAGACTTCATTCCTGTTGGAATGGAGCCTTCAAAACATCTGCATGTGAAAACTGTATCAGATAGCCTATGACAGTGTTGTAGTCAAGTCACCAATTCACGAGTCCAAGTCACTCTCGAGTCACCACTCTTCGAGTCCGAGTCCAAGTCCGAGTCACCCAAGGAGTGTCCGAGTCGAGTCCGAGTCCGAGTCATCATTACCTGTGTTCGAGTCCGAGTCCAAGTCCGAGTCACCTAAGAAGAGTCCAAGTCAAGTCCGAGTCACAAGTCTTCATGTATTAATCTTCGTGGATATATGTGTTGAAATGTAGCTGCTCCTCTACATTGCTTTTATCCTGTCATGTTATACTAATCTGTCTATTGAACTGCTGTGAAGCCAGTTTGGCTACAATTCTTGTAATAGGTGCTATACAAATATAAAGCTTATTACTAATATTAATATTATTATTATTATATATAAATAAACTATGTTTAAAATGAGTTACCTTTTAGAGAAGTGATTATATTTGTATGCCAATATTTTCCTATGGTAAAGTTTTCGTTTTGCACTTTTATTTTGATAGTAATAAGATCGGGACTCTTATTTTGAAGGAACTTTTACCGGTTAAATCGGTTTACTGATAAAGATTTAGCCCCAGAAAGCACATGGCTACTTAGCATGCAAAATGACGTCATTCTGCATGTTAAGTAGCCGTGTGCTTTCGTGTTATCAGCTGAATCTTTATTTATTGATTAGATCACGTTACTCTGATGATAGTGTTCAAGACAGCCTATTTGTCTGAACTCGATGTTTAGAGTAATGTGTTACGGAGCCTTCTCTTCAATATTGTTTCCACATAGAGCATTTTGCGCTGCTCTTTTCCAATGTGGAAGCAGAATGTGTGAAAGCATACAGCACGATGCGGGGTGTGTCTCTAGACATCTTTAGACTGGAATAGCGGGGCCCAGTACGTGAACTCGCCTCGCAGCCGGTGCACACGAGTCCGAGTCCGAGTCCAAGTCGGAGCGTCAATGTACAAGTCGAGTCCGAGTCATCATGGGGGGAAAAATTCACGAGTCCGAGTCCGAGTCCAAGTCAGCGTACGCGATAATTCACGAGTCCGAGTCCGAGTCCAAGTCATCGTGTGCGAGAATTCACGAGTCCAAGTCCGAGTCGCGTCAATCAGTGCGCGAGTCCGAGTCGAGTCACGAGTCCCGAAAATCGGCACTCGAGTCCGACTCGAGTCCGAGTCCAGGACTCGAGTACTCCATCTCTGGCCTATGATGTATTGGTTTTACTGAGGGTGACATTACATTGATAACAAATGCTACAACTTGCCAAATGTGAACAGCAGTGAAAACCGAAAAACCGAAAAATAGATCACACATTCTACAAAGAACTTCAGGAAACTTTAAAGATATATATATTGATACATATATCCTTTTTTGTCATTGCTCTGAATGTTTGACATTATTATATTATGAAAATATTGTGAATATTGTGAACTGAATAAATCAGTCTAGTGATCTGATACAGTACCTAAAAGAGATTATACCTTCCAATAGTTTACCTTGATGAAGGAGAAGTGAAAGAAAATATTGAGTTTTGAAAAGCCCATATCCACATTGTGCCTTTTTCTGTTCTCTAGCTTATATTTTCAGGTCATTTAAATGACAACAGAGCGCATCCAGTCGCAAGCAGCCATCTCGATAAATGAGCGCACCATTTTATTCTGAGCACCAAATGCTTCCAATTGAAAATATTTCAGAAAAGCACCAGTGACTTAACTATAGAAATTGATGGAGAATTTAGTTTTTGTTTTACTGTGTCTGTGAGATGGAAACTATCATGACAAAGATACAACTTTTATTAAATGATCTAACCTTTTGGCCGGGTGGACCCTGGATCTTTATTTCAACAAGAGTTGTAACATTTATCTCCGTCCGTTGATCGTCCTCCTCGCTCTATGGCTGTCAGACTGAGCTGTTAAGCTCATTCAGACAAAGTGTGAGAGCAAGTATCTTCTGGTGGGTGTTAATGGTGAAAATAAAATAACAGAAGCCCTGTCCTGGGGTATAGGCCTAAAATGTATTTTTAGCTATAGCTTACCAACAAACATCATATACAGAACAATTCTGGATCTGTAACTTTTCCAATTCAGTGACGCTTATATAATAGAACAAATAAAATCAAGCCAACAAAAAGCACTTTTATTTATTTATTATTGGTTTCATGAACTCTGTGTCCATGGAATTAATTTCTTCAATTTTGCCTTAGGTAATTAACAATATTACATTTGAGTCTGTACGCGTGGGTGTTGGGGTTGCAATAAATGTTTTATTTTAGGTCTTCATATTTTTATAGTGTTTTTCCCTCAACTGACTGCATTTATGTTTAATTAGTTTAGCTACTATTAACTCTAGTAAGGACTTTGGTTGTTGGTGTATCATCTTACCATCCTGATTCTGAATACATACACTGGCTTTTGCAACAGGGGTGGGAGTGCATTTGAAAACTAACATATTATAGCAACCAAGGTTGTCATAACACTAGATGGGCAATCATGTTTTTGTGGGCTGGATTGGAATGGCGTAGCTCACCACACACAGATGCCAATGTGGCACCAGCTGGTTTAGTTTTTCAAACTCAAAAACCTTGTATCATCGGATATCAATGCAATTTGAAGCCTTCAAATTCAGATGGGGAACATTTATTGGGTCAAGTTGGATGGTGTCTGGCAACCAAAGCAGATTTCCAGTTTACTTGGTGGAATAGATTAGAGACCAAAAATAATCTTCTGAGCGCAGGCACAGTGGTGCAGAAAGCAGCAGGTGTAGGCGTGTGCTATGTTTAAAAAACAGGCCTGAGAAGACTACTCAACATGCCATCTATAACCATTATTAGTATAACGTCAAATACTTTAGGGGTCAAAGGGAAGGTTAATGAGCTCTGGGCTGAATAGGGCAAATTTAATTACTTTCAAGAAATACTGGCACTGCCAAGCCAATGTTTTACAGAACCCAGTGAGTGCTGCCAGTTAGGCTGTGTGCTCTGCAAGTAAATGGTGTTGGAAGCTAAACATACTATGCATGAAATTACACAGTGAGCACTGACTACATCCGAGAAGTTTCAGGGACACAGTCAGCATCCTTAGAGTCACTATTAAAGTTGTAAGGCATTTATCATTCAATTATAGACAGGGAAGGTGTGTGTTTGAATGCACTGGGCTGCAGTTGAGGTGCACCTGGGGAAGTGCAGGCAGAGTGGATTGCAGAGGTTTTTTAATAAGCGGAGAGAAAACATGATGGTGTTGAACTAGGCCGTGGGAAAGCTCCAGGGTCCACATCACTATACAGTCGTAACAGTTACACACACACACACACACACACACACACACACACACACACACACACACACACACACACACACACACACACACACACACACACACACACACACACACACACACACACACACACACACACACACACACACACACACACACACACACACACACACACACACACACACGCCCTGCAGCCCCATCACTTAATGCCAATAATAAAAATGTGGACGCATTCACAAAATAGCACCCTGCGTTCCCATATAGATACAGAAACAAACAAAAACACACGATTGCCTAAGGCACATTTACTTTGCCCCAGATCAACAGATCACCACTCATAGCAGTAATCAAACACACACATACACATATTCCCAGTTTTAACAGTGACAAATGCTTCACCTCACTACCTGCCACTCAACCTTTCCACTGTTGGCCTTGGGGTGTGTGTAACTGTGTGTATGTCATGTAATGTATGTTTGCCTTTCATTTGCCATGTTAGCCAACCTTGACTTGGGGAAATTCTTTGTTCGTTCTGACATATTGTTGCGGCTACATTAGTCTCTCTTGCAGTCGTTTTGACGCTTATATGTGTGTGCGCGTGTGTGAACAAATGTGTGTGTTCCCATGGCCTAATGTGCGAGTCTCGCGCATATACATTATATCAACTGCAAATCATATAGCACTTCTCTCTCTGCAGTAAATTACAGCCTATATAATCTATCCAGTGTTACATTGCGTACGTGTTCCATTTTCCCATGATAATTGCTCTACTTTCATTCTACTCACAATTCTATTTTGACTTTCAAAACTGTCACTATGCTAGTTTCTGGTAACACAATGTGCGTGTCCGTGTGGGTGGGGACCATCATTTTGCTACATGTCCCAGCAAAAGCAAAGCAGCTAAAACTACAAAAATAATAAACCAGATTACACACTCAAAGAGAATAAGGGTTTCTTTCCCTGGCCTGGGTGAAATGTCTGCTGAAGTGCTAGCTGGAGGTCTGTGCAATATTGCTTCAATAAATCAGTTACCCAAATCTGTCATTTTTCTTGGCGTTTAGAGGAAATGTGGATTAAGCTGGTCTATGATCACAGCTGCAGTAGGCAAGATTTTGATATACAATTACAGCCACCTTACTCTCCTGAATCACAATGTAGTGCCTCAACAGAGAATAGCTGAATGAATGAAAACTTTAAGGCAAAATGTAAGCTGTCACTGTGATCACATGTCACAGCAACACTAGATTGTTTGCCTTAATTATTTGGTGTTCTTGGTTGGTTTTCGTCTACCTAGATAATATAGTACTATTGAATAGGTTCAAAAAGTTGCACATGCTTCGCTGCCATTTGTTTTGCTACGATCAAAGTTTGTTTGCTGATTCATGCAGTCTATACTGTAATGGTGTATATATTATATTTCACATTAGCATAGTGATCAAGGCTCATGGCAACAGTTATCCTTGAAATGTCAAATTGGTTGACGGCTTGCATCTCATTTCCCAACAGCACGGCCTATTTTCTGATTCTTGCATTGAGAGATAACTGCTCAGCTGGCTTGACATGCTGCATACATTATTGTGAATATTGCAATTACCATCTCTAGGATTCCTTTGCTTATTAAACAGGTTGGTTTAGGTATATGGATTTTAGGTTTACTCTACATGAGCCTTTCATCCTGCTACCCCTTTAAGTTGTTTCAAGACAATGTAACATTTATGTTCCTGTCCATAAGATTGGAATGATATGTGCTTCATGCCATTTGCTGTCTAAATCCCTGCCCCTACTACGAACCTGTTCACAACATATCAAGTATTACACCTTAAAATGAGGTGTATCCCACAATAAAGGGACATTTACATGTTCACGTGTGCACTGCTGCATGCTATATCCCCCTGTCCAGCAATGACAAGTTAATAGACTGCTTCGCCCCGGGGCTAAACAGCAACTTACATCCATAATTAATCTCAGCAACTCCCCCCAAATGGCCATGATCATTTTGAGATCATTGAAATATGACTCAATTTGTCAACAACATTATAATTTAAAATGTAATTATGCAACAATGACAAGGTAATCATGATGGGGTAATTATTACCTGTTCCTTCAACGAGGGGCTAAGGATCACCTGTGTTTTGTTAGTTACACAAATCAATGCCTCTTTAGTGTGGCTTTATTGCAAACAAATAAGCCGATAAAGCACTTTTAAACAAGGATAATTAATGAAAGTCAATGCTTTTAGCTGCAGGGGCAGATTTACCTTCCTGTTCTTTAATGTGTACTGACCTCAACTGAAGCTTAAAATAAAGACAATGTAATTCTTAGTTTTAAAAACAGAATTAATTCATGGTAATTTGCTTTCTTGAGTACCCTCTATGCACGGTATTTTCACCTAAATCAAACCAGAGAGCTTAAAGGAAATTACTTTCCAAATCCTGTGTTAATACAATGGGAGATGTTCATATTCCAAAGCAGAAAAGGGGCTTATCGGACCGCTTTCCTTCCCCGCTTCCTCGACCTCCAACTCACACATGTGGCACTTTATTCCCCTGATAACATTTAGTTTGTCATTTCCCTGCAGCAAGCCACCTATCATGTGCCCCAGCCTGGCTATCATTTACAGAGACTGTGGATGTGACACTGGAATGACAGGCCAATATTTCGTCTTTTCAGCCGCCATCTTGTCCTGTCTGTCACCATCCAAACCACAGCCCCTGCTGCCACTCATGACATGAACTCAGCTCAAGATCAAAGTCAAAGGGAATATTATGGTCTTTGCCTCAATAATAATAAAAAAAATGTTTCACTGCCAACAAGGTTAAGTCTGGTCTAGTTCACACCACAGTTTATATCAGTACAGAACTTCACTGCAGCTATTTCACGGTAAATATAGTTCAGTTAACTGTCTTTAAGTCCAGTGAGTGTATTCAGTTCAGTCAGCATACTAGTCCAGTTCAGTTTAGTTTTAATGTTACTTCAGCTTTATTTGAAACTGTGCAATGAATCCTTTCAGCCAAGCCTCACATCGCTGGATCCCTTGAGACTCTACCTATTCAGGGTGGAGAGTAAAACCCAGTCAGAAGAACCATAGGGACAAGGGGATGACATGATGTGAGACCCGATAAAACAAATACGTGCCACAGTTCACTCTGCACTGATGGTCCTTTTACTGTATGCTGTACGTCCCAGCAGTATAGCCCAGCTCTTTTTACATTATCCTTCTTGCAGAACGGTGAATTTATCCGTACTCTGTATCTGCCTTCGTCACCCTCAACCACCTGACAAGTAAATCATCTCTTCTCCTGCTGTGACAGCACAATCCTGATGTCTGTCACTTCCACAGGCCAGGCTAGGCCACACACATACTGAACATATACAGACACATATAGGAAAAGGAACAAGCAATCACATTACACTCACGCTGGCATCCTCACACACACACACAAACACTTTTTGTCAGAGGGGATTCTCGCCCACTCAAGGGCAGAGCGGTGACACCTCATCATGAGGCGAATGAAGCAAGAGTAGCAAGGAGAGGGGGAGGAGAAGAGGAGAAGAGAAGAGATGGAGGGATGGATGGAGCGGAACGATGGAGCAATATGGAGGGGGACGAGAGGAGCTATATGGCAGCCAGGCGACCGGCGCCAGATTTCAGGGGCATGAAATCGGCTCAGGGAAACATGGAGGGACGGACAGAAAGGAAGAGGGAAAGTGAGGAAGACAGCTGGGAGAGGTGGGAGATGTATACTAATAAAGAAGTGAAGAATTCAAAACCTGTCTTTGAATTTTCTGAAATGTTCTACTGAATTGGCATCACTTCAGTTCACCGCACATGACCTCACCACACTGTATGGGTTGTAGATGTTGCCTGTTGTTAGCTGCAAACAAAGTCATTGTTTTCTTGTTTTGGTTTAGAGTACTGATACCCAGCTCTAGAAAACAACAAACTGATTAAGTGTGTCATTTATTGAACCAATGTGTTATTAATATGACACTGTCATGGTTGCGGTCTACATGTTTTAATCATCTGTTGTTTGTTTCTGTTTTCGCTTTTGCAGTAATTCCAATGGATTTCATGTCGGCACGCTATAATTTACTTTAATCAAGAAAGAGTGCCAAAGTGAAAGAGAGAGAGAGAGGTTGGGGGAGGGTAAACAAAAAAAGGAAATAGAGGATATCATCGTTTCATATGTGTGTGAGCTAGACAAGCTCATTGACATACACGCCTGGCATTAAAATAACCATCTTGAATACTATTTTCATTTCCTCTACTAAAATACTTTTCCCATCCTGTTGTAATGAATAAAAACTTCTCTTTCGACCCGTGCTTGAACCAATATTTTTTTGACAAGTGTGCTGATGCCTGTCTGAATTGCATTAGGGATTTGACTGAATATGTGCATAACAATTCATATTTTTTGCAGTCTACACACAGTGGCCAAAGGTACCTACGATAACCTTCAAATGTTGTTCCCATCTCAAATGGATTTCAGTAACATTTATAACAAAATGTATGGCGATTACACTTTGATTTCAATAACCCATGTCATGTTACCTAAGATACAAAAGAGGGACAAAGAGTTGGAGGAACTGAAAGTAGAAATTGTCGCAAAACAACAAAACAAACAAGAAACATGGCAAAATGAATTTGTAAAAGAAATGAAGCAGAATGGGACAAGGTCCTTGTCACCGCTTGTCCCCGTCATTTAAAAGTGAGAGAGTGAAGTATTGAAAGAGATGGCGTGATGGAGAGGAGGACAGAGGGCTGTGCTGCGCCTCAGAGAACCACAGATGGAGAGTGATGATTATGCAGCAATATTCAAAGGACGGAGAGAAGAGGAAAGAGGTGAGTGTGGATTACCGAAAGGTTTAGAAGACAGACATGAGTTTGTGAGCAAGAGGTTAGCAAAAAGTGAAAGCTCAGAATGAATTAAAACAGCTTTGGATTTGAAGACACTTTTTTAGAAGGCTGTACTGATTTCAGGTTCATCTTGTGACTCTGATGTACATGATATTAGTCTTCTAACAAAGTGTGTTGCATGTATGCTCCAGTATACTTTGGAACAATTCTCTGAAGATCTACCCAACCAATCTTGTGAAATTGCTATAAAATGACAGCCATGACCAGCATCCCCTAAGGATTTGTAAAAGCTTATTAGTTTGTCTGCCATCATGCAAATTGACAGGGACTTTGTCAACTGTTTGATGCCCTTATTCAGATTAATGATCAGTACAATCAATACATTTCATATACAATTGCATCTTAACTGTGTGAATTATTATATACTTTGATTAGACCTTACTTTTCTTGCAGGACATTAGTTGAATGGAGGCCATCTCAACTGAATATGGCAGATGTAGGGCACCAAGATGGTAGATTGAATCCTGTACAGCTTTTCATTTTAAATGGACAGAGAGATGTTCATCACACTTCTGAAGGAGGCAACTGAAAGGATGAACACAGCGACACTTCACCCAAAAGAGGATGTGGGAAAGGAGTAATGACTGATAGGAACAGATTCTGCAGGAGCTCTTTAGTGAGCGGATGGCAAACTTCAGAGTGAGTCTTCTAGCCAGAGGGCAGGAATCTCTCACAAATGAGAACACCAAGTATGGAGCGCACAAGCTCCTGCTGAGACCAGACCACCTACTGAGGGGGTCTGGCATCACTTCCCTTCAAATCTTTGAATGTTGATGACACTGTGTGTGTGTTTTTTCACACCTTGCATTACATATGTTCTCCTCTAAATTAAAATAAATGCAAAATAATATTGTAGAAAATTCCTCCAACTATTTTCAATATGGTTATAATAAACATCTTCACACATCTATTCATCAATACATATATCTATTTTGTAAACTTCTATATGTATCGATCAATGCAGCTTTCCATTTAACATTTGGGATTGCACATTTTTGATTTTTAAAACTAACTTTTGGATGGTTCAATGTGTTATAGTGAGAACAATATGGTATGTTAAAAATAATGAATAGTACACTGAAAAGGTTGCCTATAATATTGTTTCAATAGATCACACATGATTGTATTAGCAATAATATTAAGTTGAACATACATTTTATTTTAACTTAATATTATTACTTTCAACTAACCTAATATAATTAAGATATGATGTGGCGTTCAGATGAAAAAGCTCTCATGTTTGACTATCCCGTGGCACTTGGCAGCCGTTTTTCAGAGACCAACTGAGTAAATAACACATGAACCACTATTGTGATGTAAGATTTGAGTTTATTCCATGTCTTGATGCTCCATTTTGTTACTTCTGCACTTGTTATAAAATAGCTCCACATACTCTTTGTCCCATGCGTGCTCATGTGCCTTTCATTCCTGGAATTGAAAAGTGCTGTGTGGGAAACTAACCTATTCCCTTTTCTTTTTGACATGGTCTAATGTCGTCTGTATGGATTGAGCTTTTATTCCCCCTTCTACTCTTTCCATCCGTCCCCAGCATGCCGCAAACAAATGCGAACTAGTAAAGCCCACAGGCAATCTCAAATCAAAATCTCCAGTCATCTTTGAGTGTGCAGCGCCACAGCCTACCTCTCTGTTCCAAAGTCCCCCCGACGTCTTCACAAAGAAAGTCCCTTAACAAGGGGATTGTTGCCTCTAAGCAACAAACAACCACCACTTGGAATAACAAGCCTCTATCAAGATGTACAGCTTGAATAACACTTCCTGTTGTGAGTTGAGATGGCCAGTGATTTTGCTGACAAATGACACACTTGCAGAAAGAAACCCAATGTGATATATAATTATATTTATCCATATTCCTCCCAGGTTTTTTGTCCAATTACCAACCATCACACAGACATAGGCGTGGGTTGGTGCTTATTGATTTCTCACATGAGCTAAGTGTCACATTCCATCTCCAAATCATCCTTGTTATATTGGCTCCAAATATGGCTAATGAGCACAATTTTCTACCAGGCTGGACTGAAAAATTGTTGGCATGAGACAAAGCACATCTTCCATACAGAGTGTATTATTAAATGTGGGCTCAGTCAGTCTATCAAGGTGAAGAAAAGGGTGATACATAGTTTGAAGGCAAAAAAAAGTGACACAAATAAAGGACATTTGGTGGCACTTGCAGGAGGGTTATGGAAAAAACTAGCAACTTGGTTTTGATGAAACTTGCTGGGAGGTTGTAGCCTGGGCCAGGGGCAAACGCATTTAATGTTAAAGCAGATCTGAATCACAGGGTGAAAACACACTTTATTTTCACCCCTTGAAATGGCTTTGGTGGAGGTCTGCACTTTTCAACCGCCTAGTTAAGCTTCTATAATTGGACAAAGTTACCAACTTTGAACCAAGATTATTTAAGACTGAGTGTGCTTGTATTCTTGAGCATTGCCGTCATAGCTACAAAGTAATACCGCTTCACGTAACACCAGAGAAATGTAAGGGCACCATCGTGTGTCCCAGGGTTACCTCCATGACTCTCCGTCACATATTCCCGCAATTTTCATTCCTTTTTTGCTAGTTTCAAACCTATTCTATATATTGGAGGCAAATTGAGCAAAGAGATGGAAAGGAGAGTGAAATGGCTTTGATGTGTAATAGATACTTTACTATTCCATTTGAGGGGCACCTCTTTTCATTCATTCTTTCTTTCTTTCTTCTTTCCTTCCTTTCTTTGTTTCCTTTTCCCCGCTTGCATACTTTTTGTCTGTATTGATTTTTTGTCAGACATGAAAGAGGGTGCAGATAGCGTTGGCATCGGATGGGTTTGATGTGTGTATGCCTTTTCGTGTATGCGTGTGTGTGTGTGTGTGTGTGTGTGTGTGTGTGTGTGTGTGTGTGTGTGTGTGTGTGTGTGTGTGTTTGTGTGTATGATTGACTTTCAGTTTGCATCTTTGTGTGCCAGAATCCTTTCAAGGACGTTATGCATACAACCTTTGTAATATTACCAGGAAGAGGCAGTGTCCACCGTCTTCCTTCCATTTGAAAGTGATGCCACAAGAAAGGAAGCCGCGTCTTTGAAAAAAGTCTAAAGAGGCGTCTTTTTTTTTAACCTTCGCAGTCATGAAGGGGCATTCATTCCGAGGCATGCTTTACTCACCTCTCAAATGGCTGAGGTCTGGGAACATAATAGTGCTGATGACTTTAGATGTGTCTGAGAGGATGGTAGAGGGGGGGCTGCCTCTCTGAACAAAATAAAAGCCTGATACTGGAGTGCTCTGCCCTGCTTGTATTGCTTGAAAAGAAACTTTTGATGTTTGCAGTGCCTATCGATCTGTCTTTGTTACAGCAAGAAGCTCACAAACAAAACAAAACACACGTACACACATGAAGATACACACAGGAATATCACTTTGTACATTCTTGGACAATAAAGTATGTCCTCTAGCTTACTAGCATATTCATTAAAACCTTAAAGGTGGGGTAGGTAAGTTTGAGAAACCGGCTCGAGATACACTTTTTGTTATATTCCATGGAATGCTCTTAACATCCCGATAGTGTGTGTGTGTGGAGGTGGTCAGGCAGTCAGGAACAGTGCCATCCTGTTGCTATGAGACAGCTGGTATGACCAGAGGGGGCGACAGAGAGCATGGTAGAGAGAGAGAGAGAGAGAGAGAGAGAGAGAGAGAGAGAGAGAGAGAGAGAGAGAGAGAGAGAGAGAGAGAGAGAGAGAGAGAGAGAGAGAGAGAGAGAGAGAGAGGTTTGGCAGGACCAGCTGTACACTTCCCCTCAGCACGATTTTCTTTAGAGGCCAACTTTAGGCTAGAACTGAAAAATAACCATCAAATAAACAAGGTGTTTGAAGCTTTGTGTTTGTATAATGACAGATTTAAAGAACAAAGGGGCACATTTGAAACCAGGCTGTCATGCCAAACTGTGACACAGATCTGTCATATTTCCTTTTTCAGTCACTGTCAGCTTATTTTTGTAATCAAATGTTCCATGATTCCTGAAGCAAATGTTTCAAATGCTATGGCCCAATACACTATGTTTCCTTATCTTCAGAGAACAACTTAGTGCTGTTTACTATTACAAAATACATAGAAATGTATAAGGAATATTATTGGGGTTAGCTTTATATTAGTAGATGGGTTGCATTTTCAGTTTCATTTTTCAAGGGAATGATAATAAAATGTCATATTTAAAGTGGTTGCTATAAAGAGGAGAACAGTTTTGACAAGGAGACAACATTATGGAGGGCTAGACAGAAATAAGAAGAGGAACAGAGAGCAAGAGAGAGAGCACGAGTGTGTGTTTGTGTTTGTGTGTGTGTGTGTGTGTGTGTGTGTGTGTGTGTGTGTGTGTGTGTGTGTGTGTGTGTGTGTGTGTGTGTGGGGGGGGGGGGCAGAAAGAGAGAGAGGCAATTCAACTGTTGTGTTCATATCTCCCTCTCTTTTTCCTCGCTAGCTGAAGGCAATGATATGATGATTGGGATATGATCTATATAGCTTTGGCCTTGAACAGGGATTGCTGTCTGGTTAGACAGAGTACACACACACACACACACACACACACACACACACACACACACACACACACACACACACACACACACACACACACACACACACACACACATGGCCTCGCTTTAATCTAGCGTGCATTTAGAGAAGACAGACGATTTTCTCTTGTCCTGTAAATATGTCAGCCAGCCCTCCTCTCCTCCCTTTCTCTCATTTACTTTTCTGTTCGTTCTTGCTCTCCATCTCACATTCCTCACTCTCTCCATCCCTGTAGAATTATTTTCCTTTCTCACTTGTCCAGTTCACCCATATGACTGATTTGCACCCAGGCCATCTTCACCTTCTTTTCCACCACTTCCTTCTTTTTCCATCTAATCTCTTCTTCTTTCCCTCCACCACCTTAATGCCTTCCTGCCACACATTTATCTTTCAACCCTCACTGCGCAGACCCCCCCCCCCCCCCCACACACACACACAGATGTGACGAAAAGGCCACAGGCGTGCATGTGTGTGTGTGTGTGTGTAAGTATAAACGTGTGTGTGCCAAGATTCTGTCACAGCTTGAGTGGTCTGACTTTTCTTGCTGTGGATCAATGAACACAAAGAACGGTGTCCCACACAGCCCCTAGGAATCTGTGTGTGTGTGTGTGTGTGTGTGTGTGTGTGTGTGTGTGTGTGTGTATATAGATATGTGTGTGTGTGTGTGTGTGTGTGTGTGTGCGGTGGGGGATAGCTTTCTTGTTTGGATTGAATTCCCCAAACAAGTATATCTAACATATTTCCTGTTAACACTGCGGTAGTTAGAATTGCCGCTGTGTTTTTTGTGTGCATGTGTGTGTGCATGTGTGTGTGTATGTGTGTGTGCCGTGTGACCAGTGACCTATGTGGTTTGAGGCCTGTAGAAGCAATCCATGCTGGGGGCTGGAGGGTGGTCACTCTATGGATCAATATGTCAGCAGTGCACAGTCGTTCTCCGTCTCTCATTCCTTCCGTCTTTGCTTCCTCCGTCTCTTTCCTTCTCCATCGCCATCTTTCCTTTTCAGCATCACACCTATTCCCCCTTCCCTATTTCACTTTCTTTCTACTCCTCTCTCTCTTTTCATTTTTCACATCTTGCTCTCTGCCTGTAAATCATCCCCTTCCCTCCTTTCCCTTTTCTCCTCTTTACTTATCTTTCTTCTGTGCCAGCTTCCTTCCCCACATTCCTCTCCCAGTGGCCACTTGCCATTCCATAAATCTATTTATCTCACTCTAAATCACTGTCTTCATCACCTCGCCTTCCTTCCTCCTGAGCTAGCCAGCCTCCGTCTTTCCTCCTTGCTCCCTTTCTCTTTTCTTTTCGAAGGCGTGAGTCTATTTTTGTGCATTACCAATCTGTCATTGCTGCCCTCCGACAAGAAGACATTATACTCTTATTGCTGCCTCTCTCTCAGTGAAGTTCTATAACTGTTTAACAGAGACCAAATGAGAATGACACAGATGAGGAATTACCTAAAGTTTTTTTGTTGTACTCAAAAAACACTTTTGTGAATGTGTGGAGAGGTTGAGAAGCCATATGAATGTATCTTGCTTAATGTCATGTTTAAGTAGATACCAAAACATGATGAAATAGAAAATGCAAATAAACATACAAACACACACATAAGAACACTCTTTACACTAAGCTTATGTTATAGTTATTTATAACAAAAAAAAAAGTATTATTAGATTTGATCAGCTCTTTTTTGGTTTGTCTCTTCTAAAACCTTTGCATGTATTTAACTGTATTCTTGTGTTCCTCATTGGCTCTCTTCTTCCTCCTTCACTGCTCACTCTGTGTTTGGGGCAGCCCTCCAGTGATTTTGAGGAAAGAGTGAAAGAGAAAATATGTTTGATCAAACGAACATTGTGGATAAGACATGACAAGCTAAATCACTGATGCCTGCTGCATGTACTCAAAGGGCCCACAGGAACAAGTGTAATGCACTTATACTCACTTTCACGTCTCACCATTCTGTATTCCTTTCTTTGTTGGAGGAAGATGCAAAGTTTAGCCTCAGGCAGTCTCCCTCCATCACTACCCCTAGTCCTGTCTCTCTCTTTCATCCAATCTCTCTCTCTCTCTTTGAGAATGTGATAGTGATTTTTTAAGTCAATGCTCTGATCATTTGAAACTGCTGTGACACACATGCTCGCAAACACATGAACATAGCTTGACCAACGTCTGGGACTATATGTGTTTGTCATGTGACTCCATAAGAACATCTTGTCTGCAGTCTGCCATCTCTGGGGCCAAAACCTCTTTCCCCTTTTGTTCCTCAGGGAAATAACTGCATATGCTTCTTCATTCTAAAAAGCCCCAAGCAATGTTTTCTGATCTAAAACATGATGATAACTGTCTCCCACAAAACAGATGTTCAATATGTATTGCTTTTTAAACAAGTCAGTCAACCTTCGATTAACAACTCTGGCGAGCCACAGTTAGAATAGCTAATAGTGTTTGCATTTATAAATAACATATTAACTCATATATAAACAACTCCAGGTCTTGTATGCGTTTCTGTGCCTTTGGGCTCTGGGATAGGAAGCGTGTATTTAAATTAAATACGAAAACATATAGTAGAAACAGTGAGGTAATGAATCCAGGTCTGTCCATCATCTAGTTCTTGTCTCCAGTCCTCCATTCTGTATTATATTCTGCTCACTTCAGCTTCCAAAACCACACCCAGTAACCCCTACTCACAGTGTCGACGCTCCAAACAAGTTCAGCTAGCTGGCGGCAGACCATACACCACTGTATGATGTGTCTAGGCCAGCTGTTCTTATTAAAAATATATATTCTCATACAACTATAATGCATTTTCAATTATTTGCTGGATTACTCTGGTCTTTACGTCTCACAGATCATTTCTAATTGGTCCACTGATATGAAGTCTGCATGGAAAGGCTGGATAGGTTTTTACTGTCTTTCTAAAAGGTCAAATGTTTTCCATATTCTAAAGTTAATTAGCATATATAACAGCGCATTCTATTAGAGGACAGAACTTTCATATTGTTTTATTAAAATAAGCATATTTTTCTTATTATACAAAAAATGACAGCTCCAATGAAAACGTGCTATCATAGAAGCAAGCATATACGATATGTTAATATTTGATGTAACTTGGTTATGTCTTGGTCATCTTGATCATCTTTTTACATTAGGCTGTAGTTTTGTTTTCTAAAAATAACCAAGTTGGTCTCATTCTGTCATGTCATTATTGTATCCACAAAATAACTAGCTAAGACCCTGTTTTCCAAATCCCCTCACTCTGTCATTAGGTGATGTACAGTATAACCCGCGTGAGTCTGTGGCTTATGGGAAATAATATTACATACAAATGTAAATATATTCCAAATGTAAAGGCTGGATATTTCATAGTGTGTAGTATTACACCATGTCATTGTGATTTGAATGCGGCTTTGTCACTTCTTGAACTGATCTATATTTGGGTGTGCTTTGTAGCTAATTAAGAAGCCTGTTTAACGAAGTTACCTCAGCCTCACAGGTAGATAGGATTGGACCCTTTCTAGATCAACCTGGGCCACATGCTGAGTATCTTCGTCTCACTGCTTATTCTGAAGTAGGACACTGTTTAAAACAAATGCTGAGGAAGATATTATTCATACTGATGTGGTGAACTACTTTGTGCCGACACCAGAATGTGGTTCAACTTGACGTTCATTAGGGAGCGGGAGTTGACAATGGCAGATGCTTCATCCTCGCTGGCCTTCCGCCGGCCTAGACAGCTGAGTCTGGGGTGTAAAACGGGACACAAGGGAACAGTGTAACTCGGATGCTGACTCAGGTCTTCCGCAACAAAGAGCTGTTTTGGAAGACACATTATTTCAGACTGATTCAGCTGTAGTGCATGAGGAGGTGAGTACATTTATAATGAAATGCTTTCTTTTTAATTAGCTGTACAAACTGCATGTCAGCACGCTTTTGTTTCCGGTCTCTATAGCTTATCACTCCTGGCACGAGCCTTGTCCTGTTTTGTCGCAGTAAATGGAAACTGGGCCACAACCCCATCACTTTTTGTTTTGCCGTTGTGTTACACATTTCAAGCATTTGATGACAAAAAGGATCCATTTGTTGGTTAAAATGGGCTCACGCTGTCAGCAGGGTGCTATTTCAGGGGTAATGAAGAAGGATATAGATTCTGATGACAAAGCGAATCCTTCTCTCGTTAAAACGACATCTCCCTATACTGAAAGGAAGAAGTCGCTCTACATCTTTCACTCTCAAGTTGGGGATCAGAAGCCTACAGTAGAGCTTAGCTCAATTAAAAAATCAATCACCAAACCCTCACAGCTGTTTCCTTGCTGCATACATTACAGTTCTAGGACTCGTAAAAGTCCTTCTGTCCATCCAATACTATATCTCCATCTTCCGTCTACCAACCCTCCCACTCTCTGGCCTGGTTTACAGTCCCTCTCGCCATCTCCCCATGAAATTCTAGCACAGCCCTCCTCCCACACAGTCTTCCACTCACACATATGTTCTTTTGGAGAAATAGGAGACAGAGAGGAGGAGAAAGAGGAATACAAATGACGAAAGGGAATTGTGACGGGGCAGAGCAGTGTCTGCATAAGTTGGTAAAGTGTTGGTATTTCCAGCACCTGTCAATCAAATCATGTTTTCAGTGATGGAATGCCTTTTTATAGCAACTCGGACATCTGTGTTGTAGTTGGTCTTTTTTCTGTGTCTGTTCAGCCATGATAAGCAGTGTTGTGAATACCCAGTTCTTCTTTTATTCATTCCAAACAAACCAAAAAATGTACCTGCACACTTGACTCCCAGACACAGGCACTTATACAGCATTGAAATCTTCAAGATGCTCTTACACAATTTTTTACTGTAATTTGTCATTTTAGTTTAAGATATTTTAAAGAATTTAAGAAGATAATTCATGGCATGGAATGTTATGAACAATACATCAGCATGGCAGATGTTATAAAATACCAGCTTTTAAAAGATACTTTAATCAAAAAATTGGCAATGCAGAAACACCAAAGACATATTTTACAATCACTAACCATTCACCTTTAAGATGTCCTTCTCCCCTATGATATTAATAGTTAGCAAACATAACAAATACTTTAATTTAAATTATGTTGTCAAATATGTTTGTTATGTTATTATTTGATGTTAGAAAAGGGAGAAAGAAAACACTGTTGGTTTAGCCCTATGAAACACTCAATGATATTATTCATCTTCTTCATTGGACTGGATTTAACCAATAAAATGTTTGTGAATGACGGATGCAAACCAGTAAACATCGGATGATAAATCATATTTATGTTCAATCTACCTGCAGCACATGGTAGTCAAGTCCAACATGTTAAACGAGCACTGCAACCACTTCGATTCCTGTAGCATTGTCATACTCACAAGGGACAGTTTTTTTATGTTTCAAAATCGATGAAGCAGACCAGGTGATATCATCTCTTTTATACCAAACATTATTCTTGACTGCCGACAGTTTGTTTTCAGAGATTTTAAAGTGTTATGGTAGTACAGTTGCAGCTAATGCAGCCTCAAGCCTTGATCAGATATGTGGAGAGGGCTACAGAGGAGCATATTCATCTGTTTTTATAATCTGTTTCAATATTCTGTTTGTGAGCAATGTAGTGTTCTTGAAGTTGTGTCTGGATGTGTTTGTGTGTGTAGCATAGTTCCTCAACACATCTCTGCGCACACAGCACCCTCGGGCGCAGTTACTCATCTCGGTTCTCCCCCAGTTTAGCTGGTAACACACCACAGTTACCTGTTCTGTCAATACTTATCTTACCTGCCGGGGACATACTCATTCACACCTTTTACAAATGTTGCTACATTACATTTCTTCAATTTCCATCATAACACAACTCTGAGACAAGTTTGAGAAATCCTACTGACTGTGCTGCTCTATGGGCAGCAGTAGATATTTAGATGCATTGAAGAGTTCTAAGATGTCTTTCAAGTAACAATGTAAATTGCCTGACGTCCGAATTTCAAAACACAGGATATAACAATGGTATCTTAAGCTACCTCAAAGCTTTTTCTAAAACATGAGACATAACTTTCTGTTACGTAATGCATCCTCAAAGAAGAGGCTTGGACGCAGTCTGCACCTCGTGTGTATATGTGTGTGTGTGCGTGAGTGTGTGTGTGTCTCTGTGTGTACAGGCTTATCTTATCTCTTGCTGTCAGACAATCGCTGTTGTGCATGTGAGCTCAGCTGAATATAAAAAGGATTTGTAGCTAAGTCTATCAGTAGAAGTAACAAGAGATGTATTTAATTTTACATGTATTCTATTACAAAGGTATTTGAGTGTAAATCTCTGCTGCAAAACAACTATTCTTGGATTACATTCTTTTTATAAAATACTCAAGTACATGTAACAAGTCATTATAATGGCTTTCAACCCACCCCTATGATACAAGATATTGTCGAATATAAAGCATAACATTTAACAAGGTGATAGTTTACCCAAATACATGACTTCATAATTACACTTTCCCACCTGTCATAGCGAGTAATAATATGGTATAAAGGCACACTATTCAGTAAACTAATCAGTTCCTGGTTGCACTTTAAATTGATTTTCATTTTAAATTGAATTATTTGACCCTCAGACCCAGTGGACACAGAAACGGACTTGATGATGTAAGCTGAGCCCAAATAGCAATCAGTCAGTGTCTATCTCAATCAGCCCATATCCTGCCTGTACGCTGACTGCAGGTACTCTTTTAAACTTATCTCTCCACTTCCCCTTGTCTGCCTGCCAGACTGGAAGAAAGAGCAGTAGACTGGGCAAATGCCTCAGCCTCCACCGTGTATTCAGTCATATAGCAACGAGTAGTCAAGATAGTCAGATTAGCCCAAGATGCTATGCTAACATTAAACATACGTAAGTAGTGCCGGTTTTATCCACTAAACTAAACATTGCACGAGCAGTTAGAATCCATCCATTAAGAAAAGTGAAAGTTAGAGCGTCTTACTTACCTGCTTGTGCAGAAATCAATAGCACATAAGGAGAAAAAGATAAACAGCAGTGAGCGAGACGGAGAGCTGTGTCCAAAATGGGCTGACTCTACCCATCTACCACTTGTCATTTTTGCGGCCGACATATATCCAATCTTCTTTAGGTAACACACACACACACACACACACACACACACACACACACACACACACACACACACACACACACAAGAACACACACACACACACACACACACACACACACACACACACACACACACACACACACACACACACACACACACACACACACACACACACACTAGATATGTATACAATGTACAGTATGGGGCCTGTAACTAGCAGGCTGTAAATAATAGGTGTGAGACTAAACTATTTCCAAACAAAAAACGCATGTCTCTGTGTGTGTGTGTGTGTGTGTATGTGTGTGTGTGTGTGTGTGTGTGTGTGTGTGTGTGTGTGTGTGTGTGTGTGCGTGCGTGCGTGCGTGCGTGCGTGCGTGTGTGTGTGTGTGTGTGTGTGTGTGTGTGTGTGTGTGTGTGTGTGTGTGTGTTACCTAAAGAAGATTGGATATATGTCGGCCGCAGAAATTACAAGTGGTAGATGGGTAGAGTCAGCCCATTTTGGACGCAGCTCTCCGTCTCGCTCACTGCTGTTTATCTTTTTCTCCTTATGTGCTATTGATTTCTGCACAAGCAGGTAAGTAAGACACTCTAACTTTCACTTTTCTTAATGGATGGATTCTAACTGCTTGTGCAATGTTTAGTTTAGTGGATAAAACCGGCACTTAGTCTACCGATTACTTACGTATGTTTAATGTTAGCATAGCATCTTGGGCTAATCTGACTATCTTGACTACTCGTTGCTATCATAAGACGTTTTCTTCAGGCACGTGAAATAGGGCAAAACGTAGTATTCACAAATAATGATATGGACTCATTAGAAATTAATAGGAAAAAAATACGATATCTATGTCACGTCTTGAGAGGGTTATTTGTGAATATGCTACGTCTTGCCCTGTGGACCAACGTAGCTATTTCACATTTTTTTGTGAGACTGGGTTGGTGTAGCCCATGTATTGATTCCACCTGATAGCTCCTAAAATAAAACATAACAGGAAAACAAATACTGCTGAGCAGTGTGCTGCTTTTCAAAATGGTAAACAAAGCGAACAGATAGTTATTAAAAGTAAGGTTAAATTAAACAGCTATGGCTGGCAAAGAGGCCCACTGACGTGGAAACAGGAAGAACTGTTGCTTAATCGGCACTATCTCCCAACTGGCCCTGGAACCACTTTAGTGGGAAAGGGGTATCAGAGATGATCAGATCTACGGACTTCTCATCTCATGTTCCTTTCAGTTAAAAATGGATTTTGAACACCCCATGATAAACCTTAATTGTGGATTGCTTCCCACTTCCACTCTTTCAAGTTGGCAAACATCAAATAGACTGTGGGTTTGACCTATGACTCAGTATCTTTTTTTATCTCTTAGTGCATATTGAATTAAATTTGAGTTATCTGCTCTCTATTCACCTTTCTCCTCTGTCAGTGTATAAGGCTGCCCCAAAGTCAAGGATCACAAAACTGATGTTTCAAATGCTACTGTGAAAATGTAAATTAAGTGCCTCCTTCAGGATGCAGCCTGCCAGAATATGGGCTATATTGTAAATGGTAGACCTATCAATCTTTTTTAATTAGGATTATGCAACATTTCTGCCCTATCACTAACACACTAGGCTCTTTGGCCGTCATCTTTCTACATCATCTCCATTAGTCCAGCGTCAGAGACACATAATGAGCATATTATATCCACCTCTTGTTACTGTTGCAGCCAACTACAAACTTCTATTCTGGCCTTGGTGCAGTATCTTTGTCAGTCAATGGTGTATTAAAGTATGACTTCAGAGAGAGAAGAGCAGGCATTTCAAAATTGTAGCTATTTGTCAAAGGAAGGTGTTGGATTTCCTGAAGAAAACATGATTGTTGTAGAGACAGTCTCAGATTCTCTCTGTCCATCTCCCTCTCTCCTATAGTGATCATAGATCTATAAGATCACTATAGTTTTTTTTTTTGTTCTGTTGTTTTATGTTTTTATGTTTCATGTGGAACCTACTTGAGCAGGTCTCCCTTGAAAAAGAGATCAATGATCTCAAGGGATTCACCTGGATAAATAAAGGTTTGAAATGAAATGAAATGAACATCGCCAGTAAGAACTCTTCTATCGACTTCATCGGTCTGAGGCTCGACTTCCCTGAAGAGAATAGCAGACAAGAAATAAGTCCCCTCCCTAAATACTCCATGCCTTTCCACCTTGAATTGTTACTTTTTGAGGGGGGAAGACAGACCTGACCAAGTAGGAACATCAAAGGCCGGATTGTTTCCACTTCACTGTCCTATATGTAAATGAGGAGAAAGCAGAAAAGTTGATGAGAGTCAAAGACAGGACATGTGAGGAAGAGAGTTTAGACGGAATATACAAAAAGAGAGAAAGGGAGGGGATATAAGGGAAGAGACAAAGGGGTAAGAGAGAGGAGAGGAGACTGAAAAGTGGTTTATTTTGCACCCAGCCTGTCAATCCAAGCAATACACATTGACACGTTAAAGAATATTCTTTCTGAATCAATTCATTATAAAACAACTAAGAGATGTTTGCAAAGCTCAGACCAGAGCTTTTCATACTGGGAAGGATAGATAAATACTTCTCAAATCTGAACACACAGACATCAAACCCATTTGTATACATGAAGTGCAATTAATGCCCTCTATAACGCCAGAACTTCCTTGAGAATCATCACCTCTTTAGGTTTACTTTAGAATAAAGAACTCAAGTGATATTTTTGGAAAAAGGTCTCAAGTAGTTGTAAACAGATAACTAACAAATCCATGGAAACATTAAACTGCATGTTATATCCCCCAAAGCATAGCATGATTATCGCCCAAATAACAGCATTGTTGGTTCGATTATAGCCAAGGATCTGTGTTGCATGCATTGACCCTCTTTTTCTCATCCATTTGTCTGCTGCTTTTCTGTAAAATATCTATAAAGTGCTAAAACCACACCACCTCAGAAAAATATTGACACAAAAAGAGTAATATTTGTTTTGACATGATTTACCCTCAGAATTTCCATCAACATGGTTGTTAAACTCCCCCAAAACAGTGACACTCTTCTCTACTCATCCATGTAATGATATGTGAGTGTTGTTAAGCTAAGCATATGAGTAAAAAGACTCAGGGGTGGTTCTGGTATGTAGGGGCGCAGATGACTTGATTTTGTCTTAGGGGACACGGTGTCACAGTGTGAAAACCCCTAGCTTAGACCATGACTCTGAAATTGGAAAAATGTAAAACCCTACTCTCATTTTCTAGCTTAACTATAAGGCGGACCACGTAAAAAGCTAAAACAAAAAGAGCATCAACAAGTATTTGCTAGGATTACTGCAGCTTGTTCCTCTGAGGTCTATATACTTGAAGTGGCTGCTGACTAAAGTACATCCTCAAAGACCAATAAAAAGAGCTTATTGGGCTGCCAACCTATATCCACTTTTATATGGATGTATGTGTTGGAGTGTGTGGAGGAGATACAGGAGATACAGTACATATTTCTTATTTACTTTCTCCCACTCCCTGGCCTTCATAACAATACTATGAGCATGAGAAAGGTGCAGATGTATTCATTAGGCTGCTGCTGGAGAATAGGTGTCGTTCATTATGTATTAATTTTCTCTTTATTCAGATAATTGGTAAGGTATTGCCATAGACTGTATATATAAAGGGTATTGCATGTAATGTGCAGCCAACATCATCTCTCATGTCTGGAGAGTGCTTCAGCTCCCTGGGAGAATGAAGCAAATCATCAGTAATGTATTGTAGATGCCAGAAATGTAGCACCACGGGGAGTATTCAGCACATTTTCATCACATTGTATAATTAACTGCCATACCTTGTTATAATTACTCCAAACAAATGAGACCACTGTGAAGACAGTGTGTTGCTTCTTTCGAAAGCATTAACATATCTACAACAGGGAGAATGACATTTTCTATTTTTCTCAAAATGAACACCCTTCCTCCTGTGCTTCATTCAACAAGATCAATGATTAGGTTCAAGGCTTCTGAATACTCCTCAAGGTTGTGTCCAATAACAAGGAAGCCATGGAGTGAAGGTTGCCTGTTTGAAAATCATATTAAAACTATGTTTATATATTTCAGCTTCATCACTGCAATGAAAAGTTGGAGAATCTTTGTGCACATTTGTCTTGCAGGCACATTTTTTTCAAATGTATTAGGAGCTCGGCCAGACCCTAAATCATTCCATTATTAAGTTGCTTTTTATTAAACCCAGCTCGGTGCACACATTTAAAGACCCAAAAAAAGGAGGAATACATAAATGCCCAACCAGAACAACACAAACACAAACACAAACACACACACACACACACACACACACACACACACACAACACACACACACACACACACACACACACACACACACACACACGCACGCACACACACACACACACACGCACGCACACACACACACACGCACACACACACACACACACACACACACACACACGCACGCTGACGCCACTATCAGCGGAAGGACTTCATCTATCTGAGCACTCCAACAGCTTAGAATGACTGTTAAAAATAACTTTGTACGTTTGGGGTAAAATCAATGAAGCAAATTGTTGTAATTAAAAAGGCGAGATAATTGCCAAGAAGAAGGTCAATCAATAAAACAATCGAGGATCATTTGTGCATTTATCACCACTATTTGCACATGGAAATGTTTTGTTCTTTTAATTCAGAAAGGATTTGATAGAACACTGTACAACAACATTTTTTTATTTTACAGGAACTACAGATAACCCCCTTTTATAAATAATGCATTCCATTTTGTTTGTTAAGAAACTTTGCCCATGCATTTAGGGAATAAGATCACTGTATTTACTCCTATATGTTTGTTTCATTTATCATAATTGGGATGTTTGAAATACAGAATCCCATCCAAAGGCTAATCAATTTACAGGAGCAGTAAAATATAACGGACTCGCCCCTTTGCTGCATTTCTGCTTAGTAGTGCTTTACTGTTCATCAAGCGTGATAGAAATCTTGCTGTGTGTGACTAATAGACGTTTGAAACACGAGTTAATACGTCAGCTTAAAAAAAGCCAAAACACCACGTATAAGATATGATTGCTTTTCATTTTTGCAAGATTGTGCACTATTGTTTTAGAACGAAAGCATTTTTGTTGATTAAATGTTTGTTTTTTCCTATATGCAAATTCGGGTTTTCAGCAAAGCCATCATTTTTTGATTGTTGTTAAACACTAGTTTGCATTATCTCAGATTAATTATACTTGATTGGTCACAAAGTCAAATGTGAGTGCATTTATTTATAAGTCAAACTGACTAACACAAGCCTTGCTCGCTGCTTTTAAGTCCTCGATATGATGCGTTACGTCGACACGAGAAGGCTTTCTTTCTCATCCCTCCTTAATTGCTTCATATTTATTTTTCATAATGCCTTATGGGGCTCCCGAAGATCTAATAACACTTGTTTGAGACATCAATAAACACGTCGGTCCTTACAATGTGACCACAGGGATGTTTCAGAGTCAACAGTAAAGATCTGATTATATTTAATTTTCTGTAATTACTTCTTCTTCATGGTTCACAGAGCCTAATAGCACACCAGCTAGATGATTGCTTGGGACATGCGAGGGACATTACAATGAGTCATGGCAATGTTTTTGTCAAGTAGTGACTTTTATTATTCAATTTCTTCATATGTGATTTAGAATTACAAGTGTATTAAATTCTTTATGATTAAATAATCAATGAAATGCTGTTTGCAGAATGTTTGTGTGTGTTTATTTATTTGCCCTTGTGATATAAATAGTACCACATGACTTCCTTTCTTCCTTGCCCTCAGCATTTTTGACTTTATGGTTAAATGTATGATTCAGCAGTCTCACTCGTCGTCCTTGCTCGGTCATTTATTGCACATCTGTCAAAGAGAGAAGAGCTAATTCCATATTATGTTTCCTGAATATATTTTAATTATTAATGCAGCTCTGGGACATACTTACATTTTTTCGATTTAAAGACAGTTACTGAGCGGCGCCTAAGGTAGCATTGCACTGAACAGCAGGAGCACCGTATTTTATTACTTGAAAGACTGCAGTATCTGATGTTTTCGGGGCTTTTCTGGACTATAAATTCACTCTTTATGATTGACATGTAAATATTCCAAATGTTTTACTGGAGGGTAAAGATTATGGGTTGATTTCTCAGCTCATTAACATGCTCAAAGTAAAGTCTTTGACATCAGACATAAAGTAAAAATCACTCTGGAAGCTCAAGTATTTGTGGCTAAGGCATCAGACATAAAGTAACTAAAGCAGACATTATATAGATTTAAAATATAGTTTTGAATCATACATTGAGATTGAGAACGAGACAAAGAGATGAGAAAGACTAGCAGTGTTATGTGTCTTCAGAGAATGCACTTGAAGCATGTATAAATTAGGTGAAACTTGTCCTTATTGCTCAGAATCTCACCAATAAAACGTTGTATCTAACATTGAGTGCCATTGAACTTGGCTGCATGTCCTTTTGACCTGATTATAACAGCAATAATGATTGCTCCTTGAAGGGGAGTAGAAATAATGGAAGCTTTTGGAAGTGGAAGCGCTGCATCAAACTACTAATAAGGTGGCATTCATTCTGGCAGCCATTTTTAGTTTCATTTGTCTAAAATGTTGCCTCTTTTTGGGTTACATCCAGTTTCATCCACTTTAGTTTTAAGATTTATGGGGATGGTCTTAGCTCATGGACTTAAAACTAAAGAACTCTTGACAATAATAAATATTACTAAAGTCATGGACAACTACCTTAAATAGATAGAGGTTATAAGCACTAACCAAGGATGCCTGAAGACTCAGTTGATCCTTGTCTTCTAATGCAATGTGAGTTTCATGACACTTTCCCTTCCTTATCATTTTTTTTAGCAAATATAATGAGTAATAGAAAAAAACTGGACTTTCTATGAAAACAAACATCATTCTGTGTTTTAATGTAACTGTAGTTGATCTGTATGTAATGCTGGTGCATGTTTGGAAAGGATTTCAAATCATTTCTTATTCAGTGGGATGTGACTTCACAGACTTTGTCAAATTCGAGTCTTAATTCAAGTTAAGAGTTATACAGCGAATGTTAGTTGTCATCCCAGCAGGAATTAGACAGCTTTGAAGTAATACTGGACTTCACAAATTATGTTTTCTAAGGATTTCTGTACTTTTTACTCTCTTATTTAAAATGTCAGAGTTGAGCCCTGCATCGCACACACATACTGTACACACACACACACACACTGGTACTCACATATACACTTATACTTACTCTCAGGATAGTGAAGTCTTACAGGGTGCGGAGGCGATGACAGTCAGAGGATGAATGACCCGGCAGAGGATCACTGAGCTGACACTCTGATAATTACATGCCAATCTCACACACTCTCATTTCCGCCATTGACACACACAAACACACACAATCACAGCCGGGTT
This sequence comes from Trematomus bernacchii, assembly GCF_902827165.1. NCBI lineage: Eukaryota > Metazoa > Chordata > Actinopteri > Perciformes > Nototheniidae > Trematomus > Trematomus bernacchii. Next base: position 4,190,933 of record NW_022988066.1, on the reverse strand, counting down.
CACAGACAAAGCACATGCATACTCACACAGATCCCAGACAGCCAGGGCCTCTACTGCTCGGACGCAAGTAACAAACATCCACATATTCCATAGTAACAAATAAACACACACGCACAGACTTGATGTATTTTCCGCAATGCGTCTCTCTCCAAATTCCTAACTGTGTTCATTTACTGGCCGAGGTCTCATCAAACTTTAACCAGACAGCATAAACAGCTTCAAATGGAATAAAACACCACGGCCTGTTACACTGGGACTACAGACACACAAACTGTACGTACACTCAACACACAAACTGTAGTTAGACGAATGGAAATACACACAGACTGCAAGTATGAGCACCCTGGAAATGGAAATGCAAATGCTCACGCAGACACAGAGATTTTCCTATTTGTTTGTGTGTCTGTGTGTACTGTATATGCGTGTGTGTTTTTTAAGGACAGCAGAGTGAAGCAGTAAGGAGCATGTGTAAATTAGAATTTTTGTATTTCCTGCATCACGCACTATTATTTTAGACCACACTAAAAACAAGTTTATTTCCGCTTTTCCCCTTTATTTTCTCTCAAAAAGACTCCCCCTATCTCGCCCATTCTTGCGATATCACCCACATCTTATTGTGAGAAGAGATGAGACTCACAATCCTGCACTGTGATTGGTGATATCCTTTTCTAAGGCTCAGCCAATAGCGTGCCAACGTACCATTAAGAGGACATCTCATTAATCACCACTAAACACATTCACCCTGAGGCCCCCCCATGACTTTATTGATGCCTGGCTCTTTAGAAGCCCATTGGCCCCCCTTTGTGACAGAGGAGAGCATATGATTGGTTGTCCTAGAGGTGAAGGTGGACATCCATTGGCTGCCGTGATCAATGCGGGATGTCTCTGCAAACTAATGGCTGCCCTCGCCTGTCAAATCACTCTGGCTCACTTGTTTCAAGGCGCCCGGTTGAAACGTGACGTACCAGTTGGGTGGGGTTTGCAGTCCTTTTATCGCACTTCAGTTCAAGTTGTACAACTGGCATCAAGCCACCTCTTGAATTCAATACTTTTTTTTAAAGCCAATCATGTTTTAAGCTTAGGACAACTAATCCAATAATGCTTTGGGGGATGTGAACAGGAAGTGTTTTGTTGGGTATTAATTCAGTGAGTTCAGCTTTGGACGGCAACTTCAGATTTGATGTACTAATATTCATTTTTATTAGCGCAAGTAAAGTAAGTAAACTAAATTTGCTTTTTTCTTCCTCAATTTGTGGTGTTTCTATAGAGACAATTGTTACTGCGTTCCGTTTAATACTTAAGAGTTATGACTCTGAGAAGGGGAATAATTGTTGAATTAAATTGCAGCATATGATGTGTGCACAACCACTGCTGCTGCTTTAACTGTACTTTAAACCTGGTAAATATGCAGTTCCTGCTAACAACGTGACAGCTCGCGGCTGCCAGTTGTCATAGTAACACAACAGGTTTTGCGCCTTGATCGAACCTGAGTCAGCCAAAATAAGTAAAATCCGACTGCACAGATTCCAACAAAGAGATGCTGTGGTTTAATTGGGAACCACAGGGTTACAGTATGTGCTTGCTCAGACAGTACATAAACAGACTTTATACCATATTGATTACAAAATCCATGCTATGCTCACTGAGCTGGTGTATTTAATGATTGTGAGTGAGTGTGTTATTATTTTTAGCTGACGTAAAATTCCCTTTTAACAAACAATATTTTTGAATGATTAAAATGAGTAATGGCTACTAGCTGCTCCACTTCAGTTAAGCATATTGTGTTTGATGGTATATTAATACAACTAATTTACTTTGCACAATTTGTTATGTTTAACAATGGGTACATATTACACATTTTATTGGACTGGATTTCTGCCACTTTTGTTTAATAGAGTCAACTTCACTCTATCTTTGGCGGTTGGAAGCTCTGCATTGTGACAGTTCAACAAAAGGTTACTGTAAAGTGTCCTTCAGTGTGGAAGAAGAAATAGAAGAGGGGATGGGGAGAGTGTTTTGATCTGCTGAGGTAATTTGGTCAGTTGCTGATAAGAAAAAGAAAAACGGTAGCACTTGGAAACCATGCCGAGAAAATGTGCCTTCTTATTCTTTTATGCCACCAGCGCAGGCCTAAAAGGGGGAATAAACAAATGACTGTCATATGTCATTGTAGAAGAACAACAGAGAAAACTTTCCAGTGGTAGTTCCTTTTTTTCCCGGACCATATATTCAGATATTTCCCACCCACCATTTGCTACCATTTTGCTACCATTTTGCTACCATGTGCTAGTTTGAATGTGTCCACTGCTTCCTAAATGGTGGCTGTTTACTCCATTCATGTCCTGCGCTCAAATGACTCTTTGTATAATTCAGTTTATCATTTGGCAGAGTCCAACAATATGATGTCAATATTTGTTTTCAGTCCAGTTGGCTCAATGGTCTGGCTTGCTTGTCTGATGCAACTCACTGTAACTGACTTCACTGTGCTTCCATATGGCGCTCAGGTGTGTTTGTGTGCATGACGTAATGAGATTTCACATATGCCAAAACCATGTGTAGATATTAAGTACTGTGTAAGCAGTATGGTCTTCATTTCATTGTCCTTATCAGCAGTGTTTGAAACAATGCTCAGAGTAAAGTCTAGAGAAATTATCAGGGGATTTAATTTGCGTGTGAAGACATTTGTTAAAGCAGACATGAATCCATTTATACACTAACATTTGGGCATGTGAGGTAAAGAGGCAGCCTTGTCCACAGGGAGAAGGTAAGCGGCAGTGTTTTGTCAAGCAGCAAATTTGTTGAAATCTCAGGGTTAGTGCTGTGTGATTCACCCGGGCCCTGAGGAGGAAAGTAAGAGGGCCAGTACAACCATGCAGATTGGATCTTACATCTCCAGCAGCTTGGATAAAAACTGCTCTGAAACTTAGTACGTTCACTTTCATTTTTGTCTTCTTTTCATGTGTCATCTCCATCGCTGACCCAAGATGAGACCATTGAATGAGTAAAGTCTTTTGATGATGCATTACCTTGAAATATTTATGTTCAACTCTATTCTGTATCATTTCTCCCTGTATTATTTCGTTATGTTGAATGGACTCTCAAGAAAAATACAATTACAAGCATATCACTGTAAGCGTAAATACCCGCTTTAAAAGATATATTCTCAGCATTTGTAGTTTTAAATAATGTTTTATAATCTGCTTAGAGCTAGTGGCAGGAAGTTAAACAGATCATATAATTGCAGGGGACACATAGGGTGCATCTCCTGGATGCGTTAATAATTGAATGCTTCTTTTCAGATTTGATCACATCAGTGCTTGGATCGGTTTGTAACTTGCTAAGCAATAGTTAAATATACATGGATTTAAAAAAAAGGTTTCGTCCTAGGGAATATTTGTGTTCAGTCCAAACACGTTCCCCATTTGCTTCTGAACCCCAGTCCCTAGCACATCCCAGACCTGAAGTAAAAACAAATTCAGAATTTTGCATCAATTTAGTCAAAACATCAGTAATTGAGACATCTCTAGTAGGCAAATGAGGAGCAACTTGTAAAGTGTTTTTGCTCAAGGAAACTTCCTGAGCCGCAGACACCACTCATGCAACTTTGCTTCTCAATGTCCTCCCTGGCGTAATTTGTTTTACACATGAAAGAGTTCAACTTAAACTAACAACTTCTGGATGTTATGTTGTGGAAACCAATGAGCACACTCACATCTGCATTATTTACGAGCCCATTACTTTGAAACCTTACATGTCTTAGCACTTCACAGCCGTGGAGATGAATTTGCTGCTCTCTTCAACCACTTAAAGTAATGCTTTGGTTTTTTCTTCTTTAAAAATAGACACCAATCTATTTAAAACCAGTTTGTTTGGCATTTGTTTTTATGCTGCCTTTGTGGAGGAATATTTCAATTGCATTTGTAACCGTTCCCATTCATTCCTCACCCTCAGCTGTGAGATCACATTTGTAAATGTGCAAATACTCCTGTCTGCTGTATGTGTTGCAGTAAGATGGCAAGCACTTTTCTGTTTGCCCACAGACACACACACACCCCCCACTCCCCCCTGAATCAAATGTCACATCTGCCTGGTTAAATGGCACTGACTTCACTTAACACAGAGACACTGCTGGGTCCCCCTTCTACTTGAATACAATTGATGCTTCGTCGAGAGGAAAAGCACACTCTCACTGAAATGTGCTGACATGCACACTTACGACAGAAGCGTCAGACGTTCACTTTTTTCCCCCTTTTCTGCTTTTCTTGACACTCAGATACGCACGGCATTACTTGGCATTTCTCTCCGTGTTAAAGCTTAGGTCCACATGGTCTAAAGTGAGTCCTTCTCGGCAGCTGCTCAGGTCTCCATCAAAATCAATACAGAGAATTGGTCTAGTGAATCCTCAGGGAAAGTTACAATATGGGAGTGTGTCTAGGTGTGTGTGTGTGTGTGTGTGTGTGTGTGTGTGTGTGTGTGTGTGTGTGTGTGTGTGTGTGTGTGTGTGTGTGTGTGTGTGTGTGTGTGTGTGTGTGTGTGTGTGTGTGTCTCAGAAGACAAGGTATTGAGTCTAGGAGGCAGCAGGGAAGAGAGTAAGCTTACTGGATGCCATAATGGATTCCTGTTTACACTCCACCTCCCCCTGACTCTCTGTCTCTCTCTCTCACACACACATTTTTTCTGTCTCCCCTCTCGCCCGGCAACTCTTGAGACAACCTCACCTCCTCAGACTCCAGTCTTAAGACCTTAAGCTGTCTAATCTCCTCCTCCCCTCACTCTCATCTCCTCCTCTGCTCCTGTCCCTGTGCTCCTCTCTCTGCTCCATGTACTCCCTTCTCTTGTACCTTTCTTCTTGTTTGACCTCCTGCAGAGGTCAAATGCAAAGCACCAGAAGATGTCTTCATCCTGTGTTGAGAGAGGTTTACCCTCCTTAGAGGCTCCTTTAGTGTCTGGGTAACTCTAACCGGCAATTCAAGTACATCACAAGTGTCATATTTATTAGAAACTATCATTGGGACTCCCAGGACAAGGAGTGAAGTATTTTATTATGGGTCTATTTTATATTAGAGTTTCAACCCTAAAAGGTATGATTATATATGGCCCATTTAGGTTTTCATGAAACTGAGGGTCCTTTGCAGAAGATATATACATGATTGGTCTGGGAAAAGTTTTTTTGTTGTTGTTGCAACAGCAAGAATATAATATAAGAAACAAACACATGATGAATATTAAAGTTGATTTGATAGGTTTATCCAAAAATGACAAATACGTTGAAAAACATAAATCAAAAGCATCTTGTTGATGCTTTGACCAGTTAAAGGCCCTAAAGAAAACTATTTTGTCTCCATGTGCTATTTTGAAATTGATATAGTAAGTCTAAAGACTAAAGTTACCTCTTCATTTGACCTTGTATGGCTTTCACTGTTTTTCTCTTATAATTATATATTTATTTAAAAAAAATAATTCAAAAAAGTTCTCTGGGCTGATATTGATTATGTGATCATGTTCACTTCAGAGCAGCCAATATCAACCTAATTATTTTTGCCCAAGAGGTTATGTATTCACATAACCTTTGTTAATTGTTCTGTCTGCCAGTATGATGTCTCAAAGAAATGTGGATTTCCCCACAGTCTTCTGGACAGAACACATTGGGCCAAATAATGAGATTTCTAATGCTGATATTGATTGGTTTTCTTTACCATCAAGTATGAGTAGAATTATAATGATATTATGATTCATACTAAATCATTGAGATCATTACGTTTCCAGGGGATATAATTAAATCCATGTTAAAATTCTAACTTCTTGAATACACAAAACTTGGAAAACTGTTCACTGCTCTGAGGTTTGTGTGCATAATGTCACACTAATTAAATAGGCTGCACGAGGAAGAGCATCTGTGTCACCCATCGGGAATTTGAAACTGGCAACATTTAAGCTGAGGGGCTTCCATCGGACACGGTGCAATGGGCAGTGCAACAGCTTTTATGGATTTCACAGCGAGCATGTCCTCAGCGGCTGCAGTGGAATTTGTGGGTAATGCTTTGACTTTGCTCCAGGTTTTGCTTTCCAGAAAGTGTGCGTGTTGGTTTCAGTACGTCAAGACTTACAGGAAGAGGGCTTAAGATATTGCTTCCCAGCAGCGAGCTCAGATGTCTTAATGTGGCGCCTGAAGTTTATGTGGTGAAGTGTAAAGGGTGGATGGTCCATTTGTGGGCAGTAAATGTAGAGTTTCTCTCTGCGGGAGGTGTTGTAAATTTGTCATTATCGTTCTTTGTCTCTTCCGCTGCTCATTCTCCCACTTAAGCTTCTCTCTATTTTTCATTCTCTTCCTAAAACACGCCCAAAGGATGCAATCCAATCATTAAAAGGCCTGAGTACCAATTAGCTTCCCTCGAGTGATGTCTTGATGAACACACCAATGCCCTTTCTGTTCACATGCTGGACATCAAGCATTCCTCTCATGTTCTGACACTGGGTATCTATGGGTGGGTGGCAGTGCTAAATAATGAGAAGGTGGCATCATGCTGTCATTCAATTGTACACTGACTCCCTCTTAAACACCATCACATGGGCCGAACACACAGTTCCTTTTGAGGTCTGCGTTCAAGGCCATTGCCCCTGCAATCCTGACCCGTTTTGCCATGTAGCCCTGACGACCCAGCTCCAGATGTCTGTCTCTGTTGGACTCCATAGTAACCAGCCGTCGTAGCTGGCAACAAACATGGCCCGCGCTAATCACTGACAACATGGAAGCAGTGGGGAAGCAAGACTGTCAGCAGGGTGGGCTGAAAGGTCCATGAACTATCTGAGCCTTGTCTGCAGGCCCGACTTGTTGGTTAACAGGAGGAGCCATGTTTGAGTTCTGGTATTATGAAGACATGTTGCCATGTTGGTGTTATTAATGTTAGCAAATCGTTTTTTCTTACTGAGAGGGTCTTCATTTTGACTTTAGCTTTTTACCTGTGCTGTGAAATCAACAGTACAACCAAAGTGAGCTTTACACACTCAAGTTAACTATCAAAAAGATAGAAAAACAAATAAATGTAGCTCATTGACACTTTTGAAAGCTTTCTGCGCTGCAACAGCTCTGCTAATGGACATTCCTTTATTAGGTTATTTGTCACTTCACACACTCCTGTAGAGCTTTTTGAGAGCTCAGTTTAAAACATTTGTTCTGTCTGACAGCATGTTGAACAGTGTCTTTGAGAGTGCAATCATCTTACATCTGAACATATGCAAACCCTTTTTTTCCTGCCACTTAGTAAGTTACATTACTCGTGATTTCCACAAAAAGAGTTGTCAAACCTGTCTTGTTGTGATTACATCTCTTCATCAGAGATGCAGTGCTATATTATTTTTTCCTTTATTTATCATGGCAAGCATGAAAGAGTCTATTGGAACTGTTATATTTCTTATTGTTTTGTAATGTCTGAATCATTTCCGTCATCATGCATGTGTTTATTTAATGGATTTACGCTAAATAAATACTGTGTTGTTTTATGGCCAATCACTTGCATGTCATGTCTTTCAACTCTCTGATTGTTAAACTGTTCCTCAAAAACAGGCAATTAAAAATGAAATGAAAGCCCTTAAATGTGAACACTGGATGCATTTAATAGTTGCACTTGTAAAACGGCAACACCTGTGCACAGATAGAAACATGTGTGAATACTTTATTGTTACCTAATTTGCTAATGGGGTTTGGGAAGGTTGATTTATTCAGCACTGACACCATTCAGCATGACATATGTTTCTTTGTAATACCCCACAGGTAATTTATGAGGCATATTTTGTTTTCTCCTGCACTCCTCTGCAAGGAGTTCAAAGGTCACAATGAGCTACAGAGCAGCACCCGGGAGCTGGAACTGACTCGAGGGTTTGCACAAGTGCCGTTTATCAGGATGGATGCTTGCCAGAACATGAGCTTTGATTTTGATCCTCTTCAACCTGCATGATGCACACACTCACAGCTATTTTTCACTGAAGTGTTTCTCAGTGGGTTTGATGCTAAAATAACATGCCAGCCACATAATGCCAAAAAACGTCAAACCAATCCCGATTAACTCTATTTAGGTTAGGTGAAAGGAGCCCCTGACCCAGGGGCCCGACCCTTATCTTTAGTTTAAGTGCAAACACTATCCAGAGAGGTTGTAAACTGAGATGAGCACCAATAGCTGCTGTGATAGATGTGAAAACAGCAAGAAGCGAACACACACATACACACACACACTATGAGGCAGCTCGAGGCCTTGCTGTGGTTTCGGCATTGGCTCTTGTGATGTGTAACAGTATGCGGGCTTGCTGGGTGGGAGGAAAGCAATGTGTTCTTATACGCCTCAGTAAGGCTGTAATCCATGACTCACACAGCGTGTGCACGCATGCGTCGTGAGATAAGGAATAAAGTGGTGTTTTGTGTTAAGGTCAATTCATCTCTTAATTGTGTTTCTGAATGCTCACACAAGATGTGTTGCCATTACAACAGTAATTAAAAGGGAAACACAGCTATTATTTAATGGTGTCATGTTGTTTATAGCACAGTCATTTTTTGAAAAACATTATCTTGATTAGGGTCACATGTCACCCTACTTTGCAGAAAGATATATTCTGCTCTATATATCCTTTATATATTATTAATGTACTGATGTACAATGTGCAAGATAGACGTCATTTTTCAGTTATTTCATACAACTTTCCAGCAACTTTGTCAACTTGTGCTCGTGCATGCAGGCACTGTTTTGAAAATAAACTTCTGTCCAAACAGAAAAACACTATCTTAGGTTTGAGGAAGAAGATCATAGTTTGGGTTCAAAAAACGATGGAAGTGGTGTTACCTGAGTACAGAACAATGGGTTGAAAATGTAAGCCATCTGCTTTTATTTATCCATATTTATCAACATTGAAGACATTTATGCACTTTGTATATTTTATGCAAATAATGCAAGAAAATCTGGCACAATGTGTATATTAAGTTCAATACAAATGTGGGCTGCTTAATGTTATCATACTTAAAGGGTCAGAATTCAACCATGGTTTGATCTTGCCGTCAAAGGAAAACAAAGAGAATAAAGAGTCTTGACCTCCACCTCCTTAAAAACAGGCAAAAATAAAAATATGAGGAAGTAAGAGAAAAGGGTGGGATAAGGAAAGGGAGGATACGTAATGGTTTACTGCAGCAATGTATTATAAGCTGTATGAATTATTATCTCAATAAAATCCAAAGACAAATAAGAAAAAGAAGCAAACAGGTGGGGAGAGACCAAGGAGATGAAAGGTAAGTGAAATAGTTCTCACGTAATACAAAATGGAAAAGAAAGAAATGGGGCGAAGCCTGCGAGCTAGTTCAGGCAGTCAACTCGAGCACTTACGCTGCATTCATACATAACGCCTCTTGCCACTCTACAACCAACCAAACAGAGTCTCCGTAATATGCCGCTCTATTTAACCTGCCAGATCTTTCTCTATGCTTTGCTTGCTGCTGCTGTTGCTGCAGCTACCTCTACGTCGCTGCTGCTTGCCTGCCCCACCACCACCCCAGCTTCCACCCCAGCTTCCACCTGTAGGCTCGGGGGGTTAGTTATTTAATCATCACTCATCGTGCTATGTATATCTGTGGAGTGATGAGACCCGAGCCTAGACGCCAAACTCAACTGCTGCTTCTAATAAACATGTTAAAGAAACACGTGAGTTGTCTGACTGAAATGCAATATATGGAGGAATGGATGGATGAAAACATCAAAAGGACGTATTGTGTTCTTATTTCTAGGCGCAGTCATAAAAAGCAACACATTTTCAATCTTTAAGAAAAATGTTTTCACATTATTGTTATGGTTGTTGTTTTCTCCTTCCTGTCTGTGGGTAATGTTTTAATATAACAGCTCAGTCAATATTTGACAACTTAAAATAGGTTCCATAAGCATTGTTTAAACACTTGATCAAAATGGCTCTATTTTTTATGTAGGCTTTATGAAAACAATTGTTCCGCCTGCTTGAACACACGTGACTGTAGTAAAAGTCAAACAATAATGAAAGACAGTTGAAATTGTTAAACTCTAATCTCTATAAACAGAATATGCATATGAATAAAGGAGTCCTTCAGCTCTTACACAGTTTTTGCTTCTTGAGTTGCTACATGTATAGACTTTCGAAAATGATGGCTGCACTAAAAAGGAAGTCTTGCCCAGATATCAGCAGATACAGCAGAACCTCAGAAAGACTGGCTCTGGCCTCCATAGGCTAAGTTGTCGTCAGACTGATAGCCCATTGGTTCTGAGATTGTTCAAAGTATGACCTAGAGGAATGATAGCAAGTACAAAAGTATCAGGACACAAAGAGAAACAATGATAAAGTAAAAAGGAATTGCTGCAATAAGATCAGAGGCATGCAGAAGCTGCAGGGTATGACTTGAATAGTAATACAATCTCAGAGACAAAAAGGAGAGTGGAAGGACAGAGGAACAAGGGGAGATCCACTCTTGCCCTTAGTAACAACAGACAGAGGTAGAACAGAGAAAAAGATGCAGTGCAGAAAACACTTTAATAGAAATATTATCTAACGACTGTGGTCTCTCTTCTTGCACATTACAAGCTGTATTTTCACAAGATGAGGTGCTGAATCTACTGCAGTAAATATGATCAGACTCACTGCACTTTCTCTAGCTGTTGAGAATATTACTGTAACCTTCTAGTGTATTAATCATACATAGTTACTGCATTTCCAGTTTATTTTAGTCTTACAGTAAGTGCTGTACTATCCCGGTTGAAGTGAGCGAAAAATTGGACACATTCAGAAAATGAATGAATTCCACCCAACGTAATACAACGCACAAGCAACTTGGGCAGTGAAGCAGCGGCCATTAAATTCAAAAGAAACATTCCCTATGGAGAGAGAGAGAGACAGAGACAGATAGAAAGACAGAGACGTGCACCCACAAGGGACAGAGACAGAGAGAAACTCATCTGTAACCTTACATTATTCGCCCGCAGCCTATCATTCTTTTTTCCTTTTCATTGTCAATACATTCTATTAAAATCCAGCCCATGGTGTCTGATCTGTGGATTCCACTTCTTCTATAGAGGCTCCTCTCAGTTTCCCACCAAAGGCTCAACTGACAATTAATTGTAAAAGTGAGATTGGTGGCTCTCAAATAGTTATTTCATTTAACTCGTTAAATGTTCATATAATGAACTCATAATCAGCAGTTTCCCTCCCTGCTGATGTCATTACGGCGGTCTATCAGCACAGCCCCTCTTGTATATGACCGTAGACAACTTAGTGTGATGTTTTTTTTATTTAATTGGGCTTCCCGGGGAATTATTGTGGAATTCAATCTGTTAAAGGCTCTAAATAGCTGAGCCCATATACAGTATATCATATGAAGCTGTCGGTGGAGCTGTGTGGGGTCTTGAATAATGACACTCACCCAGCACATTTTTACTGTAGGAGGGTACATTGTATCAGTGACATGCTGAGGTTTGACTTTGTAGCAAACAGAATGTCTCATTTAATCAATGTCATATATTTTTCCATTGTGTTCATGTAATGCAAACCCAGTACATTCATTGTGTTGACGCTTTCATTTAGAGCGAAGGTATATAAAGACACTTTATTTCACAGACATGCTTTCCAGCCCACATGGTGACGCTTTCCTTCCTTTTTACCTCATCCAAACATGCAAAAGTCATTTTCCATTTTCCATTTAGCTGGCCTGTGATAACAAAAAAAGCTGATTTCCACAATGGCTACAGTTCAGTGGACAAAGGGGAAGGTATTTATCATTTTATATGTTGGAGGTGTTTTCCTATTTCACATTCAGATGAGGAATTTGACACACCTGCAATTTTCTGACAGGTCTATGGGTGTGTGTGTGTGGAGCGGGGGCGGGGGTGTGTGTCTTTATGACTGAGCTCCATCTGTGTGCAGACACACATCATCCACCATGACATCAGCTGAAGCAGAACACGGAGGACATTTTAATCAAGGCTCTCACTGAGCCTGGTGGGCTGGTAGAGGTGTGTGCATGTGTGTGCGTGTGTGTGTGTGTGCGTGCGTGCGTGCGTGCGTGCGTGCGTGCAAGTGGGCGCTGCTATATTAATAAATGTCCTGGGTATTGTGATGAATCATTAAGACTACTCCGACCACTGATAAAGAAGCAAACAGTCCTGTGTGGCCCTGAGTGGGTTCTTGTTAGAACAAAGAGCAGACTCTAGATCAGTTGTAATAGGTACAAGATATATGCATGTTTGGAGACTCCTGCCATGGCCACCAGAGTGAATCACATCCAAATTTGAGTTTTACAAGCTCTCCCTAACCTTCCGTCTTTCCTTGAGATAAAAACCTCTTGTGGTTAAGAGAAAAAGAGCCCCTTTTCTCCCTCAGAGTGCTTTTAATTCCCCTTTTTCTTCTCAAAAAGCTCTCACTTTGTATAGTATTGCTTTTACAAGGTAACTTCTTTTCCCAAGGATGAAGGACTTTAGTCTCTTATTAGTCTCTTCTTTTTACTGACATTACAGTCACTTTCAAGCAAACATTTAGTAACATTTAAGAAGAAAGTTAAAGGTTATAAAAGTTACATGAGGAGACGGTCATTTTCTAGCTATTTCTAGTTATTTCAGTCTGGGCAATTTGCCATGTTTGATCAGAATATAGTATAAGAAACAGGACTTTAGTCTGCTACTGCTGTAGTAACAGCACCTGCTGCGCTCGCTAAAACATGCAGCAAGATACACAGAAAGGTCAAAGCTTCATTCTGCATCCTGGCATGCCTAAAAATCTACTAACTCCCTATTTTATTTTGCTCATAAAATTGGGGACGCACGCTTTTATCCTGGTAAAACAGAGAGCACCACCTGATTTCCTTATAGCTGAGATACAATGCTAACCTTTACCTATCTGCTCTGTTGGATCATCTGACTCTCAACTGATGTTGGCCAACTTACTGAAGGAGATCTCTTAGTAGTGAGTCAAGTGTCGATGCTTCATTTAATCTCTCTCATGGGAGCGCTAGCACATTTTTCTCAAGGGCTTCATGTCTTAATATGTAGTGCTCATCAAGACTTTATACCATCCCCACATTTTAAAACACACCGGGGTGTCCAAGGAAAGTGGAGAGGACCCTAAAATGAGTTATCCACTGGCCTGTGCATCGAAGGAGAGACAATCCAAGATCTACACTGGCAATACACTGAACCATGCTTTCAAAAGAAGAAGTTGCCAGAACGTGTTTAAGTTCTGATTATTTAACGACTCAACACCAAATGTTCTACTTGTGGATGGTGAAGGTCCCTATCTGTATAGCGATTTTACTACAAACAACAATGAGGCTTTGAGAAATACTTGTATAACCCATAATAATGGGCAATGTCTCCCATGTCTCGACAGATTGATTAACGCTCAATAGCAGATGGAAATAATTATACGGGTTCTACCAAAGTTAGAAATCTATAAGAAAACATATGCTACTCAAATGGTAACAGTAGAATATTATATGTGTAATTAAAAGGCAAAGGAAAGAGCACGGTCTGTTAACTAGCATCAAATGCCAGTTAACACAAATGACTTCTTTTTTTCTTGCTAAACTAGAAGTCTCCAATCATATGCAAACACATACAAAAAATAAAATTATTTTTCCATCAGGGTTTCCAAGAGGAATAATTTGCAAGCTGTGCTTTTTTATGATTTTTTTTTTAACACTCTGCTTTTGTGCAATTAACATTTTAAGATGGCCCTGTTCCACACTCTAATTCATCTCAGCCGGCTGTGCAGGAGACAAGTTGCTATTCCCTTGGACCTCATGACAGACGAAATTCTCCTGTCACCTAAAACTAAGCTTACAACAGTTTAATTTTCCAACCCACCCACATGCATTTTAGCATTAATTTATTCTTTTTTTTGCAATCTACAGTTAATGAATTTAGGAGTTAGGATGTTTTCACAGCTCCTTCACTCCCTGCTTATTAGCTCATGCTCGGTCGACGCTAACCTCCCACCCCCCGCCGTCTGTATTAATTATGCTCCTGTGTGGATCAGGGAGGATTTATTAGATAGAGGAAGGCTTGGGGGTTGATGCCATTTTGCTTATTAACGATGATCATGATAATCCCCTTTTCAGCTAGACTGGGATTTTGTGTCTGAGGACATGAGGCCTGTTGTCACACTGTTAGAAGTAGAGTGATATGTGTTACTCAGTCACAAATCTGAGTATTCACTTTGTTTGTTTCCGACTTTCTTTCCCTCCAACACTGTGAACTCATCTGTGACTGCCTATTCTCCTCCACCCCTTCTGCTTCAAATATCATGGCATCATCTCCTTTTTGGGGCCCTCTTTTGCTTGTTTTCCCCATCCTTCACATCCTAAAGGTGTACGTTCAGGCATTGAATTGATCTTTCTTCATTTCCCTCACATCTTCTCTCTCTTTCCTGCCCCTCAGCGGCCCTGTTTTCTCCTCATTATCTTTGATAGGTGAAGCTTTACAGCTTATTCCTTTATTCATTCCTTCGCTGTTCCTTCCTTCCAAGCCACATTTCATCTAACATGTCGATGTAGATACAATTAGTTAGGCGTCATTCTGTTTTTCTCCAATGTCTTAATCCTTCCATCTCTCTCATTCTTACCTTCCCTCTCGCCTCGCTAGTGCTTTTACAATGTCAGAGTCTCTCCATCCTTCCCTTCCCCCTACCTGTGTCCTCGCTCATCCTCCCGCTCCCACCGTGCCCATCCCTTCTTCACTTCATCGATTTTTTCTTCTCTCAATGTCAGCCCTTCTTTCTCCCTCTCCACCTGTCACCCCCACAAGTCTCCACACGTCTCCTTTTCTTCTTTCTTCTTTTACGTCTTCCCTGCATTTATTCTCCCCACTAGCTCCTACTTTCCCTTCCCTCCATTTCCCCTCTCCACTCCCTCCCTCCTCCCCTTTTCTTCCTCCTTACCAGAAGTCCTTGCCACTGGGCCAAGCCTGCCTATTTACATTGGAATAAATCTGCCTCATCACATGGCCGCTTCTCAGTTGTTGTTTTTTTTTCAGCCACTGCAATCCTTTTAGCCACCAGCCTAAGGAATTAATCAAACACTGCTATAAAGTCTCCCTCCCTCCTTTCTCCACCCTCTCCTTCTCTA
>NW_022988066.1:3953321-4170821 GCF_902827165.1 Trematomus bernacchii | reverse complement strand
CAGCTACCATGTACATTTCCAACCTTGATATTCCTTAACAATAGAATGGATTTGTAAACAGCTCCTCATTATTAAAGTAATTGCTCAGTGCACTGGGGCTTTTATGTCAGTTGGACAAGATAAATACAAGGTAGCATCAACAGAGCAGAGCATTGTTCTGCAGAGCTGAATATGCAGCCATTAGCAGTATATTTGGGAGGAAATGTGTGTTTGTCTTCACAAATCAAAGGTCCCAGGTAAAAATGACACACACCTGGCACACAAGAGGAGATTGTCCGTGTCAGACGCATTCTCACTCAGGGGTCAGGAGAGGGATGTTGCCTGGTTAGAGCGTGGACGAGGCGCTGATGTTCCTTAAATTGTTCTGACAGTTTCAGCGTCGGCCCTTACCAAGATAAGTCCCTGATTCTCTACGTCTCTCTAATAAGACATTTGCATTGCCTTTTTTGGTGTAATTGGCGTTTTCGTGGAAAATGTACCCTCATATGTTTGTTTTATTCCATGGAAACCTCATCTAAGCGCCCACTTGCTTGCTGTGAATTCTCTGCAGAATCAGCGTATTTTTCACAAAGTGGATCAATCGGACGTTAAATGGACTTAGGGAGTTGGAAGGGTGACATTTGTTTGATGTTTAGACATTTCAGCACATTTCAGGGCATCAGTGTGGCGGTTCAGAAATGGCCAACTTCCCAATGTCAGCAACCATCCACCTTGCGTTAATGTCCATCAGTATGACATTGAATAGCTGCCAGCTACAGTGGAGTTATTTTGGAATTGACACTGACCTCTAACCTCTATGTGGAAAAGGCTGAGAACAAAAGGAATTTACCTTCAGGCAACCATTTAGTATCATAATATAATGGGGAGAAGTTGGGAACAGGTTAAACATTGACATAATTACAAACAGTAGGGTCACCTTCATTATGCCACTTTATCGAGTATAAACTTCAGGTAAAGAATTTGTAATCAGTTGTTGCTTGATGCGCATTTCAAGGGCCTACAATGCTCAAAGATTAGGTGTTTTAAAATATTTAACCATTTTATTTCCTTCCACAAGGAGAACTTTATCTTTTAACTAAATGTTCTAACATCTTTGACTGATTTTTGATACTGGTTTTATCAGTAATCAGCATTAATAATCTGATAACAGTTTTATACATTCTTATTTTAGTATAACCATCTCTTTCGGGGTTTTTAGGGATGTATTCTCACTTAACACGATTAAAGAGAAATAATGGAACACATGATGACATGATGTTTCTGGATTAGTACTTCTAATTTTAGTAGATTATTGCAGTTGCTATTCATGGCTGCAGTGTTTCATATTTGCTTATCCCTCTTTATTTTAATAGTCTCTTCTAATCCCTGAAAATATAATTTAGAAAGGAAAAACACCCCTGCTGGCAACAATCTTCCCCCCAAAAAATTACAATAATAACATTAAACTATTTATATGTTATGTATTTAGTAATTAGTAATGGAAGAAAGGGACACCAGCTTGATTGAGAGCACTCAATAGTCTGAACTACACACATTGCGGTGTGTGTTTCAGTATGTAGCAGACACACAGCTATCATGCTGTGAAAGGCTGTTGTCAGGGTATCTCTGCACACACAGCAGAATGAAAACACTATTTAGGTGACAAGGCTCTACTCTGTTTCTTTATCTCTCTCCTTCTTTCTTTCCACTCTTCACTGTTTTACCCAGTGTTCTACTCTTCCCTGTGTGCACTGTCAATCTCTTTTTACACCATGCCTGTCATTCTTTGCTCATCTCTAGATCTCTCTGACTCCCTTTGTCTCGGGTGAATGTCATTTTGTCAGCCACTTGTCATTTTGCCTGCTGCATCTCTCTCAACTTCTCTCTTTCTGCAACCCTGCTGAAAGACTAACGAGAGACTGCATGCAGAGAGATGGAAGGTTACAACAGGAGAAGTAGTGGGAAGATTATGAACAGGGAAGCAAGGTGAGAATAAACTGAAAGTTGAACAAAAAGCAAGCTGAAATTAGTAACATATTACCCAAAACATTAGAACTAAAGGAGCTAGACTAACATACATAATCACTACCAAATGTTAGCATCATTAAAGTTGGCTATCGTAATCTACATAACATTCCCCTGCAATCTAAGTATACTATGTTTCCTGCAGAGGTTATTGTAGCAGCACACAAATAAAAACTATGCGAGTGTGGGTGTAAATGGGTGATTGTTGGCATCTGTTGTAAAGCTTTTTGAGTGGTAAGCAGAGTAGAAAAACAACTGCAGTGTACAGTTGAAAGCTCGGATTGATTTACCAAGGTAAAAATGAAGACCATGGCATGTTGTAGAGACAAATAACCCCTGCAGATTTGAACAGATACATAAAAAGTAGACTCACAAAAAATGAGTTAATCACTCCTAATGTTTTCTTTATTTGGCAGCAGAAACAAAGCGTGAGGACACAACACTGACATGTTGTCACCACTTAATAGTTGTGATTTGTTTTTATTGCAACTAAAACCAACTCCACCAACTTCTGATAAGAAAATATCTGGTCCATTAGCTGCTCAATTTGACTCTATGTTCAGCAGTAAGTTGTTAACGTTGTGTATTTGATTATAGACAGGTGGCATACAGTAGGTTTTAGGACCATTTCACTGAAAACAGATGCCTGCTCTGGCTGTGAATGAGCAACTCCTTTTACATACACAATTTATATTATAAAAACATAAACACTTCCTAGGTGTACTAGAATAACATATTTCGAGTGATAAGGGACCAACTTAAAAACAGGAATGAGGAATAAATCACCAATATTGGTTAGGCTTTTTCCAAACACCTTTCATTAAGCATAATTGGAAAGCCATCTTCTTTTGTATATCCAGCCTATATATTATATTAAGTGTGTGTATTTGACAGGAAGTACAATAGCTGTAACCTGGTGCTTAGCTTCCTAATAGTATTCAATTATATTGTTTATTGGCAGCCAAAATACTGCTTTTCTCTGCATTGCTAAAGCCATAACATTGCAATTAAAAACCCATCTTACAAACACAGGTGTTGTCACCCAATAAGCATGTGTCCTTTTACTCACACTGCTGTTTCTGTCTCATCTTCGTAACACACACACACAGACACAGACACACACACACACACACACACACACACACACACACACACACACACACACACACACACACACACGCACACACACACACACACACACACACACACACACACACACACACACACACACACACACACGCACACACACACACACACACACACACACACACACACACACACACACACACACACACACACACACAGATCACACACAGATCACACACTCCAGGGAGTGTGTTGGCATTTCACTACAGCTCATTCTGTCATGACGGCGTTACGGAGCCTTCCAGACACCTCTCAGACAGATTGGCTTCTCATCTTTAAGACAGCTGATAATGAATTTAAAGCACGGCCCTTGGCTTTGGCATACCTGTAGAAAAGCACAATCCCAGACGATGAAAGAGGCAGACAGACACTATGTGCCTTGGCAAGACATCATTGCGGAAATGAAAATAACTTGTGATGGTGTGAGGGGTAAATTGGCAGGTTTCATAAAAGGCAGCCTTCCTCCATTGCAGGGTGCTCCAACGAATGATGAGATTTGCTTTTCAGCGTTGTCCTGCAGACACCTGGAATCCCTAAAATGACAGCTCAGTTAAAAGCACAATATCTGGTTGACTCCTCTATCCACTGTGTTTTGACAATTTCAAATGGAATTCAGTTATTTGGCTTGTTTGGTTTAAAATGTTTCATATGTGAGACAAAATCAGCTGTCAATTCCACTGTGAGAGAATGTAGACACCGTTGCTTCTTTGTGATATTGCTTCATATTTGATGGATGCACAAACACGTTGACAAGGCAGGATTTGAGTGAAGAGGAAATTAAGTGCAATGGACTGAACAACATGGATTGTTTTTGAGAATGGAAGGATGTTGTCTGGGTATTGTAAGATTCTAGTAGCCAATTTATTGCCAATTACCTAAAAATGAGGCAGCAATGCACCTTTAACTTCTTATATTATTGTGCTCCTATGATGATTGTGATTGGATAGGGCTTTGTGTCACTGTGCCTTTATCAGCAATTACTGGATAACTTTTGTTGCACTTGTGTGTCATTATTTGTCATTTTTCTTCCAGAGAGATTATTAACTTTTGTATCCAGGTCAGCGACATTCAGGTGTGTGCCACTTTGCAATCCAATCATTGTGTTGTTATGCTTATTTGGCTCCCCCTAAATGTTTTAAAACAAGCAAATAACACTGCTATCTGAAAAACAAACAGTCAGTGGTAGGGTTGGAGGATATTTTTGTTAAATTAATCTTAATTCAACAAAGATTTAACTGAGAACAAATGATTATTAAGAACAGCTGTCTCTTAGCACAAAGTATTAACAACATAGGCCGGTCCAACCTTCAGCCCACTCTTATTTGGAACTTGAACAGATACTAATTAATTTATCAAACACTTCATGGCACCTAAACCAACTAATCGTTTGGGAAATGTTGAACCTAATCCCTTGATATAGGACATGTTTCTTAGGCAATAAATACCTAGTAGTGTAATGATTGCCTAATGAAGCTGACTGTCACTAGAGGAAGGATATTAAGAAAATACAATTGGCGGTAGGTAGTTGTTGCAATTCGTACTAACGTTTTCACATTCATTCAATTTAGATATTTAAAAGCAGCACAACCTGTCATGATTGATAGCCACTGTACTGACAAGTCAATGTGTCAGCTATTTGTATCACTGTTTTTAACGAGCAATTTTAGGGCCTTGTTTTAGCAAATATTTAAATCAGGGTTTGGATGAGAAAGTTACCACCCAACGCTCATTTGACGAAGGTCAGCTAAGACATTAACAGGTTTTACAGTAGAAAAAGGATAGGAATAGTTTGAAATTGACATATGCACCCTGGCAGATCATGTGAATACTGGAATATCAATTAACGCTCTCTTTTCTCATTAGTTACGTAAGGAAGTTAGGCAGCAGGTTTTCATTTGGTTCTACCTAAGGAGACAATGAGAAACCAGCTTATCGCTGTTTGGTTCCAGACAGTGACATTATTTCCACATTTGTCAAATGGTTGCACAGCAGAAACTCTGCTCATGATATAATAACAATGACATTTTATTGTTTTTTTCTGTATAAACAAAAAAGTATTTAGTGGGTACACTTTATTTCATGTTTAATGAATCAACTGTAATTAGCTTTTATTTTTTGTTTCAGCTCTATAAAGGATAACAAGTTATAAGTAGAAAACGTTTTTAAAATGCTCAGAGTTTGAGGCAAATTAAAGCGAATTATCTAAACTCTGTATGACCTAACATTTCTGGAGGAATGTCTGAATAAAAACTCGCTTCTTAATTAGTTCAAAGAAAGTTCACTAACATGTTACATTTCAGCCTGTCCTCCTCCAAAAAACGACCAAATAGGTCAATTGTTCAGCAGCTTATTACGACCTATAGTCACGTTTTATAGTTTAGCACCTCTAGTGGTCGTGTAAGAAACAACAATTTGCGGCATATGCTCCCGTTGATTGCAAACGCTCCGGAGGGGCGTATATTCACTAATAACCCTCTCTGGAAAATCCTAAATTGTAGGATAGTTTGGCCATTAAAATGCTTTTTGATTTGATTTCTAGCGAGAAGTGTCTATACTTTTAGAATCCACGTCCAGTGGATGTGTAGGATCTATAGTTTGATAGATATTACGAAGATGATTTGAGGTCTCGCCAGGAGAACGTGTATACTGTATACTACGTCTTTCCGCAGCGTCCATGTAAAGTTGGCGTCAACCCTCACGGGGTGAAAACAGTTTTTCCGGTCTCGAAGTTTTCATAATAAAACTGGAAGTATTCCCCTCACTGTCAAATGGTTACACAGTGATATCTGCATTACTCATCCACTATAAAACATCAGTTTATCCTTGTTAATTACACAACATTGATTGGTTTAAATTGTATACAATGCTTTTGTGTTTTTTAATACCCCCCCCAGAACTACACATGCTGACTATTGTGTTTCGCAACATGGTCTATGGCACGTCTCTACTGGGAATTGTAGTTTTAAAAGACGTTTTTGTATTTCCCATAATTAGAAGTTGCCAGTATTAAACTGTGTACACCCCTGGAGGTTTACGGGATACAAAACACAGTGGTGTTATCACATTTAAAACATATAATTCATAAATGGGTGAAAATCGCTTGTGTCCATAATGGGCAGCATTAATATACCCACATGACAGCTAAGGTCAGAAGAGCTTTATTTAAAAGCTGGTCTTATGTTTGTGACCCCTCCTGTTGTTAACCTGTTAAGCCCCGAGCCTGTTTTCCAGGTCTCAGGCTCGAAAATGACATTCCCAGAACAAATGACCATAACTTCACTTCTAAAAGGGGAAAATTAATAATTTTTTTTCTCAAAGCAATGATAAACCTGTGAGTTGGATGTAGAACAGTCAGAATCAATATAGATTTATTTTTATTTTAAAGTAAATTCAGATTGAACATAGTAAAAAAATGTAAATGATTGTGTCCGTCCAAAAATAAAAACATTACTTATAGTGAAATAAGTGACATTTTTACTCCACTACATTTATTTTAGTTACTTTGCAGATTCTGATTAATGATGTGAAATATAAACAACCCTTAAATCAGACTTTAGTTACACCTGAGTAAAATTCAGGGAAGGTGATTGTCAAGTGCCAAAATAAACTATGCAATATATTAGACGTTAAGTACTTTGTCAGACTTAATATTTATCTGTTGATACCCCCAACGTTTTTTTCTTATTCAAAAGAAGACCTTAAAGGTAGGGTAGGTAAGTTTGAGAAACCGGCTCGAGATCGCTAGAATTTGAAAATACACAACCGGAGAAAATCTGCCACTTCCTTATAGAGCCCCTCCTCCAACACACACGAACGCGCACATGACCAATGAGGGCACGAGATAAGTTTGTGCACAGATGGAAGGCTGACAGGCAGGTAGGCCATCCAGTTATTTTAGCCGGGCCGGCTAAAATGATTGGTCGTGCTTTTTACAGTATTACGGCTTCCACAGATGACATTTTTTTATGGATTTTTTGTCAAAGCACTTAAGATATTCATTGCTATCAGGATGTTAAGAGCATTCAACGGAATATAACAAAAAGTGTATCTCGAGCCGGTTTCTCAAACTTACCTACCCTACCTTTAACTTAAAGTATTCTTTAATCTTTAAATAAAGCCTTATTAGTTTGTCTGTTTTGCACATCCTGCTATTAATATCTTTGGACATCCTCCACTAGCTCTTTTATTGTAGAGATCACTACAGTATCTTCTTGATATTTTCTATTCTATATTTCTATCATTGACCTTCTACTTTCCCCCTATTTTGTATGTAGGCTACTCTTAATATTTAAATTTTTTCATCAAATAACATATTCAACAAAAAAATGCAATAACGTGCTTTAACCACTAGGTGGTTCGGGTTAAAAAAACTGTCAAGTTTACAGTGTTAACACAATAAATTATACTTTCCAGTATAATTTCCAGTTTAGTTTATGACGGATTTATTTAGTTATCCACACATATATTGTTTTGATATTTGTAACACCAAACATGACCCAGTGGTCTAGTTAATAAAACACAATAATATCAAACATAATATTACTATTAACTTTATTGTGAAATTAAAACAGAACGGTAAAGAAAAATACAGTTTCAGTCTCTCGGTTTGAAGCTTATGCATTGTACCATGAACCTGTATAGACCTGTAACAGTCAACTGCATGAGGAGTTGGAAAGGTAGTTTCTGAAGATGTTAGAAATAACACACAACACATAACATACAATGCCATAATAACTTTGTATTATTAGTGTAGGACACTTATGTATGTATAACATCTGAAGATGTGTAGTTTTATTCATGTTTTCACATCATTTTACAGGATATTGCTATAATAGTTCACATATTGTAGTTCTACACATTAATATCTGATTTGTAAAACATCATGGACAGAAAGGTATATCCGTCATTTAATGGTAAGCTATTGAAATTCTGAATCAATAGTCTCCCATCACCCAAATCCCCTGACTATTCTCTCAACTCAGTATTTACATTCTTTAATGCAAAGAAAATCAGTAATATCTTTAAAAACTACACGTCCCTTTCTATCAGCTGTGCACCGTTATGGTGTAAATACAGCCTATTTACCAATTGGATCAAATATAAAAGTCAGCCGAATTAGTATTGATATTGCAAGGAGACGTATTGTGTGAAGAGAAATTGAAGATGTTGTTTAATTGCTGATACATTTATGATCCACGTCACGTATTCAGTTTCGGTGGCAGTTCTTCCAGTTTGTCCAAAGGTCTTCTCATCAGGGCTCTATAAATAAAGAACTACGGCAGATGTGTAATATTTAATGCAGCCGAACTGTGTATTACAATGCCGTTATGTGATGACTTTCAAAGAGAAAAGCAAGCACACTCAGATTAAAGTATTATTTAATTTTTTTAAATGTTTTTCGGATTTCATATCGCATAAACACCATATCCCAACGTGCATTGCGGCTAAAACATCCAATCACCGAGCTTTAACGATAGCTGAGGATTATGGGTAGTTCGATGTTTTAGCCTATCAAAACCTCTGAAAAAAGAAATGTGTCTCTCAGAATCGAAAGGGAAAAACCTATGGGAAAAACACAAAAGCAGTGTACACAATTTAAACAATTTAAACAATTAATGTCGTGTAATTAACAAGGATAAACTGATGTTTTTTAGTGGATGAGTACGGCAGATATAGCTTTAAAATCATTTGACAGTGAGGGGAATACGGTTTTATTATGAAAACGTCGAGACCGGAAATACTGTTTTCACCCCGTGAGGGTTGACGCTAACTTTACATGGACGCTGCCGCATATACACGTTCTCCTGGCGAGACCTCAAATCATCTTCGTAATATCTATCAAACTATAGATCCTACACATCCACTGGACGTGGATTCTGAAAGTACAATATACACTTCTTCTAATCAAAAAGCATTTTAATGGCCGAACTATCCTACAATTTAGGATTTTCCAGAGAGGGTTATTTGTGAATAAACGACCCTCCGGAGCGTTTGCAGTCAACAGGAGCACTAGAGGTCGAAAACTTTAAAACGTGATTATAGGTCGTAATAAGCGCTTGAACAAACGACCTATTTGGTCGTATGAGTTGGAGGACTTGTTGTTGCATTTATACCCCTCTAAATGAAAAATTGTACTGTGTATTCTGTTTAGAGGGACTGTGGGGAAATCAGAAATGGGATGAGTGAGAGCCAGACGCAGACAAAATGCCACAGTCACTTAGTCTAAGAAAGAAAAAGAAACATCAATATATTGGAGAGGAGATAGTCAAAGGGAGATTTAAATGAGATTTCCATGGGATGAAAGGCAGCACGCAGATAATGAAGTGTCTTCTTTGACCAGTGGCCAATATGAAAAGGGACACAAAAGCACATGCACACACTCCCTGACACACACTGTAAGAGGACTAGAAGCATAAACAAGCATACACCATTATCAAGTGAATACTGGCTTTCACACACTAATCCCGGTCAAATCGCATTGGAAATCTATGAGACTGGCACCAGTGTTTGTGTGTCTGTGTGTGTCTGTGTGGGATAAAGTGGCATCATGATCATGCAGAGTGTAAATCCCGCAGTTGAGAGTTTACCATCCCCGAGGTTGTGATAGTCTGTTGGAACAGCATTTAACAAACTCCAGGGAACCAAACGCAGTAAATTGAGTCTGTCCTCAGGGCTGGTGAGGGAGGCAGGAGCATGTCATGGGGACCTCTGAAAGCATATGGGAGGTGAGGGGACACTAGAAAAGAGCCACACACACTTCATCCACCACAATTCCTTTTAGCCTGAGACTAAAGTGGAGCAAAATATGTGTAATTGAATCAGGTCTGGGAATTTACAAAAACATAACCAAGTATATGTGCTCATTTTCTGGATAACTTTGCAAGATCCCCACAAGTCGTGCCAGGTTGTGGATTTAGAAATTGGAGGAGGAGATAGATGCTGTTGCTGAAAACACTGCTGCATCCCCCGAATAATCAAAAGCAGTGCACACTTGGAGCAAATGTCTGTTGAATATAATGAAAGTAAAAATAGCAACCATAAAGAATGTGTACCTTTCTTCATTCAAGCTGAAGGGATCCTATTCTATAGTTCAAATGAATAAAATGATAATAACGTTAAATAGGAGGCACTGCAGTACTGTATGTAAGAGAGAAGAGGAAAGTGAATGCTAATGGTTTAGAAATAGAAAACCACAGAAAATTGAAGTTACATTTAGAAAATACGTTTTTAAGGTCATAGAGGGCTAACAGGGCCCCGGAAGCATGTAGAGGAAAGGAGAATGAGAAGGACGAAAGGAGCAAGGGAGGAGATGGATGCATGAACAGCCACTCCTGTCTGCTTGTGCTGCTCCCTCTCCCTCCCCCCCCCCCCCCCCCCCGAGGATGGTGTGATGGGGTGAAGATGAAAGAGAGACTTTGAAGAAGGAGTGATCCTTCCCTTGCTCCCTCGAAGGAGGAGGAGAGGGATCAGAGCAGAGGCCCCTGACACAGGCAAGAGATGTCAATATACATTCACACACTGTGCTTCTCACATTATGCCTTTGACTTCTTTTATAAGTACTTTCGAAGGTGACTTTACAGTCCATTTTATTTTGCTTTCCGCAGAGCTTTTGGAATCTGCCCATATGGGCAATCTTCTTTCACACTTTCTCAGTGCTGACAGCACTAGACTGCTCACAAAGTCATCTTTACTTGTGGCTTGATGGCAGCTAAAGCTAGGATGTTTTGCCATTGTTGCAATATTTTTGTTTGAAAAATAACTGATATTTCTCTTAAAGGTCCATGTCATGCTTTTCCGGTTATTACCCGTCCCCTTGTGTGTAAACGGTCTGCAGAGTCACAAACCCTCAAAGTACACCCTGTAGCGAGTAAAACTCTAACACAGAAAAGACCTGTCTATGCTGCCCCAGAACGCCTCGTTGGAGATTTTGTTTTTTCTTCCTGGTACCAAGTGACGTAACGACAACCAAATGGACCAATTCGTGGAGCTCCTCACACACACACACTCACTCAGCCTTATCTTTTCTCAGCCGCGAATCTGCGATACTCCGCCGGCACACTCAGCCTTATCTTTTCTCAGCCGCAGCTGCGTGGATCTCCACTCACAGTTCGCCACACACTCACGTGTGTGTGCTCAGGCTGACTTCAGGCTGAGTTTCGCCATGTCTCTCTGTCTCGCTGACCCCACGCAGCAACCAGGAAACGACACCTGTAATACAGCTCACACTGTCGGCTCCTTGAGTCTCAAAGGGCGGAGCAGCGAGCCCTGCAACGTCCCGCCAACACGGCACCCAGACCCCACGCAGCATTCTCATCTGTTTGTCATTACTGGTGACATTTTCTGGTTGCTAACAAACGCCATTGTAACACAAACACACATCAGAGCACAGTGGACTCATGGGGGGGGGGGGCAGGAGCTCCAACAAGGTGTGTAGGACAGAGAGTGAATACGCATGTAGGGCAGAGATGCTGTATGAGAAAACCAATGTGATTTTGGAACATTGAACAATGTACATCTATTCTAGTAGACCTCAACAATGGAATTATGATCGGTAGAAATGGCCATGACATGGGACCTTTAAGTCTTCAGCATTGTCAGAATGTTTCAAATGGTAAAAGAGATTGGATATATCCTCAGCTGACTCACTGTCTACATTGTGTTTGCGCTGTGGTTACAGATTTCTTGGACATGTTCCCTGACTCAGCTCACAGACGTGAGGAGAAATGGAAGGATGATGTTTGAGGAGTTTGCTCTGTACAGCAGAATATAGAAACAGTTTGGTTGACTAGATTAATATGCTTACTGCCTCATTGTCAATGTAAAAAGCAATGTGTATATTCACTTGTTGTGTATTCAATCTGTATGATTATCCAAAACTGACATGAATGTTTTGCCATTTTCTATTTGGACACATTGTCATTCGATTTATTCAGTTATCGTTTGGGAATTCAAAGGCATCAATCAAGACAATAAAACACCACAACAGTTGAACAATAACCTGAGTTAAGGACACCTGAAGCATAGCACCAGGTTGTGGCGGCAATATTGTCCTCCAAACAGTTGGTTTTCTAAGTTCCTTCCATCCTTTCATCCACCACCATCTGTAGTTTCACATTGCCAACTACTGGGTGATAATTATTGCTCTAACTAGAATATTTACTGTATGTACACAGAACAATGTGTCGAAGGGCTGCGGGAACAAAGCCTTTTTCCTGGGTAGTTTCTAACGGCTCCAGAAAACAGCTGTTGGTTCCTCATACTTTATCCAAATAACTCAATCATTTGTTTCCTACATTTGAAATGTCCCTTTCAATCTCCCAGTCATGTTGTCGGTCAGTTTGTCAATCCCTCCAATCATCCAGACATTTGAAAGGCAAACCAGTGATTATTTTTAACTCATTCCTTTCTATGCCTGGCTCTCTTAAGGTCATTTTGTCCTGTCAGCATTCAGTTTCATTTAAACTCTTTTTACATTGGTTTGGCTATATCTTTGTCCTCTCTCTGGAGTTTTCTCTGAGAAAATGTTAAATCTATACATCAATGATTTCTTCCTTTAACTCATAGTCAATAACGAGTCAGTTCAAGTCTTCATCCCAATCTATTTAAACTCATTCTCCTTTCATGATATGCACTCATTTCCATCCAACCTTAATTGCTTAGCCTTTACACTTTTGAGTTGAAGACCTCAGTATTCACACATGCTATTCATAGCAGCAATCAACCATGTTGAAGTACTCACTGCAGTGATATTGTGGTAAATTGTACAATCATAAGGTAAGCCACCTTTGTAATTGCTCTGAAATGTCACAACAAAAAAAACCTGTTGGATCAACGAAGAGGGTCAGCAAACACAAAGGGTTGATGGATGAGACTGAAATTGAGGAAAATATGATTTTAAGCACATTTAATTAAGTCTGAATATAATTAAATTAGAGCTTTGGTGTAAAATGGGATTTCATGTTCCCAGAGTTACAAGACGAGGGTGTCCCAGTGATTAGAGAGATTGTTTTGAAAGGATTTTTGTTCAAGGTCCTGTGCTAGAGGACATCAATCCCTTTGTAGTGATCAGCAATAAAACTCAGAGGAATTATGGTCTGCAGCCGCTATGACGTCAGACCTTTTAAAGAAGCAAGCAGAACAATTACCGTATGGGAGTAATCATCTTTGGAGTTCATTATATCATACATTTGGAACAATTGAAAATATCTTAAAGATTTACTTAGATGCATAGAAACCTTTACCGCACTGCTAATTTTGATCATGGAGTACATGCTTTGACTTTCCTTCAAATCAAATGAAGTCATTTACAGCAAAAATGTATATTGCATGGGTTCGCTAATGGCCTCAGATAGGGTTTGTTAGCACAATCCTCTAAAAGAAGTGTTCATGAATTTGTGTTTGGTTTGTAAGTCATTTGGCCTTGACTGGGTTTCTTTTTTGTGAATTAAAATGTTAAATTCTTGTAGTTTTATTTGGTCTAGCCTTGGTCTTTGGAATGCCTAAACCTAACTTGTGAAATGAAATACTTCAACTTCTCATGTCCGAATACAACCATTCATTTTTAGTTTCAGATATATTCTCCCCTAACACAACCCTGTTGTGGTCTATACGAGAAGATAACGTGGATTGTCACAAGTATTGTATGTAACTGAAACGAAAGATGTGTCTGAAATCATTCTGCATCAGTACATTCACACCTACGCTGGTCCTGCTCTCAAGCTTATGATAAGCCTCACAACATCATTATCTCATCCAATAATTATTGTTTGATGCTGCTCCTTCTCACATTCAAGCAGCAAGTGATGTCACCCTTCCAGCTCCCTCAATGTTAAGTGTCCCACTGAATATTGATTGAGACCGTTACCCTGTGGAGCCTTTGAATCCAAATCAAGGGTGCTTTAACTCAGTGACACCCTCTCTCTGTCTCAGTCTTAAGGTCTATTGATATATGAGCATGCCATCTGTATCCTTCATGACCTGAATGAAAAGCTGGGTGCATGATAACCAGTGTTGGGTGTAACGCGTTACAAAAGTAACGGAGTTACAGTAATGTATTACTTTTTGCTGTAACGAAGTAATGTAACGCATTACTAATGCAATCTGGGTAATATACTACCCGTTACAATTCACATGTTAACCCGAAATGAAATGGTGTTTTGTTTTTTAAGAATTCACTAACATCGCGAGACATTGTGAAAAATTGTGCTGGTAGATTAGTAAGCCTGGTGTTTACCCTTCAGTGGTCAGGGTGTTCTTTTCCCCATAATGACCGCCTCGCTGCACATTATCCCGCTTATTACACGGCCATATACTAAACAAACTACAGAGTCCATTCCGTGTTCCTGTTATTGTTTACTTCCTCTCTGCCTTCTTCTGGTGATTTATCTGACGTCCAGCACTCCGTCTTTTAACCTATTTTCCTTTCTCTTTCTTGATCCTCCTTAGCAACCTTCATTATAGTCCTTGACAGTGGTCTGTACTGTATTAACAACGTGTCACATGTCAAGAATTTACTATCAGAATCGAGTATTCAACTAAGCCGTGTAATAAAAGTTGTTAGTAGCCTTAATGGCCTACACAGTTATTATGCTATACCACATTGCCCTTCACTGGATGAGCTGCACTAAACTACATTTTAGCATTTAAAATACCTAGCCATTCTTTTGCGGTTATTTTAAGTAACTCAAAAGTAATATAAAAGCAGTGTAACTCATTACATTTCAGAGACAGTAATATTGTAATGTAACTTATTACTTAAAAAAGAAAGTAATAAGTAATATGTACTGTATTACATTTTGGAAGTAACTTGCCCAAAACTGATGATAACAAGTGTATAACATCCATGTGTTGATGTGTGGGTTTGTGTGTATGTGTGTGAGAGTTGAATGGTCTATGTTAATAAATCAATATACTGTAATGAGACAGGAGAGAGGTAGAGAGGGAGAGAGAAAGAAATATGGCTTGTACTTGTTGACCTTATGCAGTAGGCTCTTATTCATAAAGACAGCTCACAGTCAATTGATGAAGATTTGGGACGCCTTCTATGATGAGAGTCAGCATACACATCAAGTAGATAGGACAGACAACTGCCACACACACACACACACACACACACACACACACACACACACACACACACACACACACACACATACATACACACACACACACACACACACACACACACACACACACACACACACACACACACACACACACACACACACAAGCTTTCAGGAGTAGATATATGGGATGTCAGTAACTGGAGGTTGATAAGTCTACAGATAATCACAGCCAAAGTAGTTATGTATTGGTTGGGGGGGGGGGTTGAGATTAAAATGGACTATGGATGATTGCATCTTGGGAAGAAGATTGTGTTTTCATCCAACTGCCGTGTTACATGTCAGTGTGTGTGAGAGGTTGTGTGTGTTGGGCTCTTGGCTTCAGTTGCCACTGGGTCCCATGGGAGCACAGGGGAACAGAGAGGCTGTAGATTAAAAAGAAGAAGACATACTACTCTGTAAGAAGGGACTCTTCCTTCTTCCCTTCTTTGACTTCTTTCACTCATGCTTCTCTCTTTTCTACTTTACCGTCTTGACATTTCGGAATTATTGGTCATATTTCTCAAAAGATTTTTCAAACATAATAAAGACGAGATTATACAGACTAGAATTGAAATGGACTTTTCTTGGGTGAATTAGGAAATATCAGTGGGCAGTATCAGAGAGTAGTTGATAGATGACAAAAAGCTTACATTGAAAAACCATATAACAGCACTAACTATCAAAATAACTAACAACGAAAAATATACAAGACCCTCCTAAATACTATTGAAGTGTTACAACTCAAAAACTGGACTCAGAGCATTAAACAAAGAGATTGAAATTGTGATTATGACTTTTTTGGGTCATTTCCATTGTGCTCATCCAATAAATTCAGATATTTAGAAGAGATTATTAACGGACCATTGCTCCATCATTGTAATTGTTCCAATGTCATTTTATTTTTACTATGAGGCACACCATGAGTCCAACTTAAGTTTTCTTTCAGATTAAAATACCAATTTCAATGAGATGACAGATATCTGTAATATGTTGCAGTTTTTAAATATGCATGTGTGTACAGTATGTTTAAACATAGAAGAAGTAACATAGAAACTGAACTAAACTTGAACGATACATGGTGCAAGTCTAGAAGATAATACATGTATGTTGTCATGTCTTAATATGGCATGGAGCTTCTTTTGAATCATTTATGAGTATATTGGATTATTGAAAATGTAAAGGGCTGTCAAAATAAATAGGAATCTGTTAATAATATTGGATACTATTGGTAAAACATGAGACGAATGAAGGACAAGCTGTAACACAATTGGCAATTGAGTGGAGGAAATTTGCTTCTCTGAACATTATTTTCTGATTGTAAAAAATGTACCAGCAATTTGCATAAGAACATTCATTCACCACATGAGCCTGTGAACATGAGCAAGTTATTGTACACTGTTTTGCTTTTTGTGTGTAAATGTGTGAATGTGCTTGCACTGCAGAACTGCAGCCAAACTGATACGCAATGAATTCTTCCTACGAATGTAGTGAATTATTTCAAAAGGAGAGTGAGAGAGCTCTGATTTATTCAGTGGAACAGTAGGAGGTAGAGAGTGTGGAAGTCAATATTTTTAAAGTTTATTTGCTTATTCAACGGCTCCATACTCTGATCTTCATCATCCTTCAAACTTGGTTCAGCAGGAAAACCATAAACCCACAAAATGTGTGAGTTTTGTTGTGTGAACGCTATGTTGTTGTTCTAGTCTATTTGAATGTGCTCCAATATGTGACTGCTATTAGTGTGCATATATGTGTGTGTGTGTGTGTGTGTGTGTGTGTGTGTGTGTGTGTGTGTGTCTTTGAGGTGAATAATAACTTTTTTCTTATTACCCCCGATACGGCACGGTGCTTCCAAGCTTCGCTCACTGGAGTTCAATTACTGGGTTCCCTCTGGCTCGCCTTTTATCACTGAATAAGTAGCTCCCCGATACTGTGTGTGTTTGTAGGTGTGTTTGGTCAAAGTCACACAGTTCCATAGGAAAGTACAAAAAACATAAAGCAAGGTTGCAACACAGCATGTATGAAAACAGCCAGGCGTGGATGCCTGCAGTGCACGCACGTTTGTGGAGAGGTTTGTCATATAAAAAAATCATGTATACAAGCATGTATACTGGTAGTCACATGTACACAAAACACAGGTGCACACTCATTACCTTTTTCTCCCTGGGTGAAAAGCCCCCCCCTCCTGGATTTTAAAGCAATGTCATTACCTCACAAACACACACTCACATACATCACCATGCCTCTGAACTATGGGGACTTAGATTTGGGTCATCAACTCTACAATGAATGCCTGCAAAAGAGAGATAAATAGTTCTTACTGCTTTTCACCTATGTTGGTGCACTGATTTTCCTATTAAACCGAATACAGCACCATCCCTGAGCTACCTGATGGGTAGAAGTAATGAGCCTAGTCAGAAGTGGAAATGTGGGAAAACATATTTTTTGTAAAATGTAAATCTACCTTTGTCGGAACATTAACAATTTGAAGCGTTGCTGTCATAAGAACAGTCTCTACATTTCTCTATAACTGTAAGATGTAACATTTGAAGGGATTTACTCTTTATGAGTAATTTCATGTAATTTCCATGGTCTGAATGAATGTCAAGCAAAAGAGAGATAAGGTTGGGCAGCTTCATTTAAAAAAAGCTTTTACACTTTATCTTTCTCTTTAAACAAGCATACTTATAACCTTGTGTAAAGTTAATATGAGTGGCTTCTTGGTAACTCGAACAATGATTGTCTTATAAAATGAAAGCCTTTTACAGTAGTCATTGTCATTCCCTTTTGCAGTAATTTCATCTGAAAGCTCCTAACCTTACAGCTATTTACCAGCCACATTTTTTTGGGGTGGCTATATTAACCATTACGACACTACGAAAACTAAGGAATAAATACATCAGAAAGACTTTGCAAGCAGTAGCCTAGGCCAGGGGAGAAAAAAGATTAGGGGAAAAGTAAAATAAGTCTAATGGAGACTACCCTTGTCCCTTACGGTATAACAATAGGCTGACTGAGACATCTTAAACTAAAGTAGATCACCATGGGGTATGGAAAGGTATGGAATGCCTATCCCTGAAACCTTTATTTGTCCTAATAAAAAAGTGTCATGTTAATATTAGGAAGCTAGTAATTTGACTGGCACTTATGCATAAATAATACACATTTTAGGAGATAACATAAACCTCAACATGTTTGTAATATTTGTTTTGCTGCTTAATCTTTTCTTTAAATGTTTCAAATGTATAGGTATTTTGTACAACTTTATTATGCGCTTCACACCCGCATCACCTGCGCCACTGTCTGCACACCTGCACTCAAACGGAGTAATTAGCACCAGCCTGTTGCCTTGAATCTGCTTTTTTAGACAGTGAGCCAGCCGAAGTTGCTACAGAGTTATATTGTATTATAAAACATATGAGTTTAAATTAACAGAGCACCTAAACAATGATGGCGTGGATAACGTTTGAAGACAGACTTTCGGTACAACTACAGTAGGCTACGCGGAAGGAGGAGTAACTCCGCAATGGATATGCTAGCGTTTTTTTTTTAGCTAGCGTTGCTTTCTGCTACTAACGTAGAGCTTCTTGCTGAAGACCTTTCCAAGTTGGGATGTGAAACGTTTGTTTAAGAAGAAGCTAACTTTTGTTTGGATGGATTCTTCTGCACAGAAAGCAACAGACAACTTGTTCAAGGTAGGCCTATACCGTGTTACTGTGTGTTAATATTTAACGTTGTTGCTGTTTTAATGAACAGTGCAAGGCTCTGTGGGCCTAAATGATGAATTCTTAATGACAGCTTTCTGTGTATGCTTATAATGTGTGATTTGTCGTAAAAGTGTGCTTATTCAGGTGTACAATTGTTAGAATATTGGTCGATTTTAATGGAATATATTGCATTTTGTCATGTTTTATCAAAAAAGGTTACCAACAGATGTGATTTATTTAATGGTGAGGACCGAGCATGTCTCCTTTTATGTAACAGCTGCACTTCATTTGACTAATTAGTGATATTTTGCATACAGGTACTTTGCCTGCTGTATGTACAGTTACAGAAGCCTAGAAATTCAATCTAGAAATTAGATATGTTGTTAATGCTTTCTTGTTGGTAAACATAATTAATTGCTTATATGCTTTGTGGGTGGTCTCCACTGTTGGTGTTTCTATAGGTATTTATGTTCTTATTCTGTGGTTGATGGCAACCATATCTAAAATGTTTCACTAAGCATTAGTTGAGAGTTAGTGACAGAATGTTATATTGCAAAGGAGACTATACATGTTGAGCAATTCCTGTCAGCCTGTTTGTTGTTTGTGTTTCAAGGGGGCTGTTGATATTAAGTTTGTGTGGGCTCTCTATTGTTTTTAATATTTGAAGGGATATTACATGACCTTACCTTGGCTAAGCTCAACTCTTATTTACCTTTCAACTTCTTCAAAGCAGCCAGAAGTACACTACACATATTCTGTATTTAACACTTCTAGGAATACAAATAAGGCATTAAAGCCAACCAAAAAAATAACAAATTAGTCAAGAGAGCAAGTTAGGTTTCAATCAGTTGATGGACATTTTGCTGTAACATATCCAGCTCTCCTGACACATACAAAAAGAGGAAGAAGGGAAAACAAGACTAAGGGAAGGGATGAGAAGGAAGTAAAGAAAGAAAGACAAACCAGAGGGAATAGCTAAGAAAAGACAGACTGTGATTCATGTCAGTTGGGTTACTCTGCCTCATCCTGTATTCACCGGCTCATGATCTACCACTGCCTCAGACGTGTGTGTTTGTGTGGTGTGTGCGTGTTTTTGAGAGTGTGTTAACACTTTATAGTGTGTCTACCCTCTGAGGAAATGGTGCCAACGTTTGGATAAGGATACAGATAACGACAGGGGAGATGGGGTTGTAAATCACACACACGCACACACACATGCTCACACACACACATTCACACCACTAGCAGTTCGACCTTGACTTCAGCTGTTACCCTCCACCTCTCGTGAACATGTTGTGTAGTATTCTCTCTCTCCTCACGCTGCTGGAAACCGATGTTTATCTACTTTATAGAAGATAACGGAGAGCACACAAGAGAGGGAATGGGAGAGAGCTATGGGACAAAAAGACGAGATATAATGAGAGACAGAAAGAGAGAGAGAGAGAGAGAGAGAAATAAAGAGGGAAGAATGAGAGGGATTGTAGCTAGAGAGCAAGAAGAGGAGAGATAGAGGAATGAAACGGAGAAGGGTCTGAATAATAGATAATATACCCAAATAATAGATAGAGAGACAGGCAAAAATGATGTGCTGCTCACTGTGTCCTACATTTTTTCATTTGCTGAAGAAAAGGCACAGATGGAATTCTTCTGTGTGTTGTGTGTTTTCAGAGTTCTCATAAGCATGACATGGCAAAAAATAATGTGAATGTCTACTCTCACTACATTTGTGGTATTAAATGTTCCCGTGTAACGATGTCTATCAAAAACGATCCATGACCAAAAGCTGGCATTGTATGATGGTCAGATTCATAATCCTATTAACGTATTCTTTGATGGGTCAGATTTTCAAGGCATACACACATACTGTACAGTTCATACACAGGTTTTCTCAGCCTTTGAGAAAAGTTGTATATCTTTGTGTTTCTGAGCACAGCAATATGGAGCAAAATCTAATATCAAGATATTTTTGAGCAAATATCTTTTACGATTATGCAACCCATTTCTTAGGGTTCACTATGGTGCTTAAATAAAATATTTACACTGAGTATTTTAATAATCATCCATTTAGAACACGATTATAAAATAGTCTTTATAATAGTCCAATTCAATATTGTAGGCTGTATCACAGAGAGCAAAATTGTTTCAAAGAGATGATATTTAACTTCTTTATTTAATATTTAGTTCCACCATTGTGTATGTCCTCTCCATGTCCTCTCCTGGCTAATGCCATGAACAACTCTTGGCTTCTTAACTTCTGTGCTATTCATCATTACTGGAGAGATCACCATGTTTTTTCGCACATTAGAGAGAAGTACAGTATGTCCTTGTTAAAAGTGAATGTGTCCTTGAGAAAGGTGCACAAGCAGCATAAAGTGTTTGACTCATACTTCGCTGCCCGTTTCCAGTACTGTTGCATTCTTGTTGAAAATACTTTTTGGGTTCAATTTATTTATGTCTGTTCTCCTCAAATGTACAAAGTTTTAAATAGCTTATTATCGTCACGGCAGTGTGAATTAGTGCTGTTATGGTATGCAATGATGTTAAATGTACAAAATTACAAACACACAGCAAGATATGGCAATCAAATATATTTTGAATTGCGTTTGCACTGCTGTATATACAGTGCATTATGCATGTGAACCACTGCCTCCTACACGAGCTCTATTAATAAAAGTATTATCCATTGTGACTCATTCTAACGCCAACTCTGACATGCTGAATCATACATATTATTATACTCCACCAGCAAAAGTTCTCACTTTTAAATATAAGTAACTTTTGTTGACCCTGTGCAATAGTCCCTTGGCTTAAAGTGGGTGGATTATTTTGAATAAAGAGAGAATAACTAATTACTTTATCAATAGTTCCTTGGATAAATTAAACGTGGCTTTATCAATATAATAGTAATTTCTAAGGAGTAACACAGTCCTATTATGAAATCATTCTTCGGGTGTTCTCAAGATAAAATAGTGCAACTCATTAGGACTTCAATAGACCCGTGGCTAGAGTTTCCTCACGATAAAAGGAGACACATTTGTTCAGACTGTCAGAGTCTTCCCTTGGCCAAAGCTGCTCCTATTATATCCTCAACTAAAATGATACTAATTATTTTAGATTCCAATAGTCCCTTAGCCGAAGAAGATCTAGCTTTTGTTGAAATTAAGTGGTTCAGGGTGATATAGGACAACACAGAAAAAGCTACTCTGGTTTTGTTCAAAAGCTACTCTGGTTTTGTTCAAGGGAACATAGATTACTATGTGTAATTTCATACAGTTTTTCAATTATACCTCTTGCATTGACACTTTTACATACCCACATAATGTGTGTCATTGCAGTGTCTTCAGTTATTTTTTCTAACTTGTCATTTTCTGTTATTTAAAGATAAGAAAGAACTTATTATTCACCAAAACACACTCACATGGTTTGTTTCCTCTGTCTAAGGTCTTTATATTATTTCAAGGTGAAACATAGAATATAATCACAAAATAAAAAGGCTTTTATTGTGTGCACAGAAACGTACACAGACTATAGTTAAATGAAGACACACATAGACACACAAACTGTGTGGGGCTGACTCATGGAGATTAGAAGAGAATAATAATCCTATTATCCTGTTGTCTTTCCCCCATGTCTTCTATTACACTTGACAAGAGCAGAAAGGATGTGTGTGAGAGTGTGTGATAGTGAAAGAGGGAAAGCATATGGGGTGTGCCATGGAATCTGTGTGAGTGTTTGAATATGCATCACTTGCATGATTGGGTATTTAGAGTGTTAGGAATATGGACCACTTTTTGTTTGTGCACATTTAGCTGTGCAATTAAAATAGGGCTGCACAATAACCCCAAAACTCATTTTTAAACCATACTTGCATTGACTTGGCCATATGATTTCAACAACACTTTGATTATTATACTATTGCAATTGAACAATGAAAGGCAAATCTTAGTACACTTTATTATCTGTTTATTTATTGCAGTTAATATCGTTATCGCAAAATATTTTACAAAGTTGTAGCATATTTCTCTCATGTTGTGCATCCTTAAGAACTAACTGCACACTACCATGGATTCGATCCCAACTAAGTTAGGTTTGAACTCCGGTGTGTGAGTGTGTCTGCATGTGGCCCAGGAGCTAATGGTTTAATGGCTTTAGATGAATATATACGGCCCATATATGTCCATTAGAGTCAATGGAAAATCAATAGTTGTCATATGATGGACTTAAAATGTGGGCTCTAAAAGCATCCAAATGTTTTCTACTCTTTCTCTCTCCTGATGTTAATCTCTTCTTCATGTGGTCCCCCCCCCCCCCCCCCCCCCTTCACTCTTTCAATCTCTCTTTCGGTCTGTGATTCATGTCCCCATCACTTCTATAGCTTCCTCTTTCATTGTCAAGTTACTTGTTTGCAATTCTATGCCTGCTTGTTAACCTTCATCCCACTTTCTTTTTTCTGCTCTCCCCTTTTCTCCATTATTGAATCATTTTTCCCATTAGATAGGATGATCTCTTTCTCCTTCCTTCTTGCTCATTCTTCTACTTTTCAGTTTTTAAAGTAAATCTTTATTTCCCATCACTGCTGAATGTCTGCAAGCAACATTTTCTTAATAGCACTTTAACATGTGTGGCAGATGGATGGGCAGCAATGGCAGCTAAATTGCTTCATTTTCAGCACACATACACACACACACACGCAAACACACAGAACAATTACCCGTGAAGGTGCCGATGGTGATGGCCGACTACTTGACACTTGCAGCTAAGTGTTGGCCTATTGACCCCAAGCTTCTTGGTATGGCTGCTTCTTAATGACTTTATCTTCCACCCTAGTCTTTCTCTCTCCTCTCAATCTATCAACCTCTTTCTCCTCCTCTCTCTCTCTGCCTCTATTTCTATCAATCCTTTTGACCTCCATTTTCCTTTCTCTCCCTCTTTGTCTTATCCAGACAGCAGTTTATGTCTTACTCCACCCAACGGCCTTCAACCAAAGTAAATACCAATTGGCATTGAATGTCAATCCGTGAATTAAACCGAATACACACAATCACACTGAAAACTACACTAAAACACGTATGCTATACTTCAGTCATGGAAAACACAATCATTAACAAATTCACCACATTTATCTACAATTTACACTTACAAACCAAACAATTTAGCAATTAAACACACAGTTAAAATGTAGGTGTTGTGTCCCGTCAAATATGTTAGTTTTGTCATGTTTGTGATTGTCATGTTCACGTTTCATGTTAGTTTAGTTTATGTTCCACTTAATGTTTTATTTTGTACTCACCATGGGTGTTTCTCAATGTCGAGGACGCTTCCTTGGTAGGACATATCTAGGGTGACCAGATGTCCCGCTTTGCGCGGGACTGCACAGCATTTTCACGACTTTTGGTGCGTCCCGCAAATTGAGACGATGTCCCGCATATTTCATTTTGATTGGCTAAAACGCTTTTCTAAAATCAGATTTATCCAATGGCTGTTGAGAAAGCAGGGAAGGCTATCATCACGGAGCTGTGTTTGCTGTCAATCATACTGTAAGACACGGCGGGTGCTGGTCAAGTGTTAACCAATGAGAGTAACTCACTCACACACACACCGCCGCGGCCCCGCCAAACAACAACAATAAAAGTCAATAACGCAGGCGACGCAGCAGGTTATGGAAAATGGAGGAAACTGAAACTACAGCTAAGAAAAGAAGAAGATGCACATACAACAAAGACTGGGAAGACATTTACCCGTGGGCAGCGGCGGACTGGGACTACAAATCAGCCCGGGACTCTCGACCGGCCCACCTCGGTACCGCAAATAATCACCGCTAGTACATTTTAAACGGGGGGGGGGGTGGGGGGGTGTTGAGAGGGTGTCCCACATTGTCCCACACAAACATACTCCTTGTCCCACATTTGGTTTGTTGGGACCTGGTCACCCTAGACATATCCCTCCGAGTCAGGTCCTTCAGAAGCGAGGCAAGAATCCTTCCTAGCCTCGGAAAACGAAGAATGGTGGAACAGGCTAACAGGCTAACAGGTGTGCGTCATATGCGAGGCCCCGCCTTAAAGGTAGGGTAGGTAAGTTTGAGAAACCGGCTCGAGATCGCTAGAATTTGAAAATACACAACCGGAGAAAATCTGCCACTTCCTTATAGAGCCCCTCCTCCAACACACACGAACGCGCACATGACCAATGAGAGCACGAGATAAGTTTGTGCACAGATGGAAGGCTGACAGGCAGGTTGGCCATCCAGTTATTTTAGCCGGGCCGGCTAAAATGATTGGTCGTGCTTTTTACAGTATTACGGCTTCCACAGATGACATCTTTTTATGGATTTTTTGTCAAAGCACTTAAGATATTCATTGCTATCGGGATGTTAAGAGCATTCCATGGAATATAACAAAAAGTGTATCTCGAGCCGGTTTCTCAAACTTACCTACCCTACCTTTAAATGGAGCGCGATTTCCGCCAAAGATTTGGAAATTGGTCCGTGCGCAAAGCATTGTGGGGATTCACAGTCCTTCGGCGGGACTCGATGACGTAGCATCCTTGAAATAGTGGCTCTGGAGCAGCCTGTCACTACCCGATCTGCACCCCTGCCCGATCTGCACTGCGCATGTGCGAGATGGTCCGCCATATTGGACAACTCCATACGGCAACTCAAATAGGACATTTGACGTCTAGACGGCTGCCCGATTTGCATCGTGCATGCGCGAGTCATAAACGTCTCAAATATCTATACAAAAATCTTTTGTTATTTTATTTGAAATAAAATGAAGGACATTCACAGTTAATGTAATTAGATATAAATTATGAATGCCATACATATTGCATATATTCACAGTCAATATTTCTTCAGTATGTATGATAGCTGTCTAACAGAAGTTAAATCCATGTCTCACTTATTCTGACAATGTACTTAACCCAATAAAATGACCCAATAAAAGGAGTTGTTAAATAATAGTGAAGTCACGTTGTAATAACAATAACTCATCTCTCTCTAGTTCAGATTAATATTGTCGGGTTTTTTGAGTGTTCTTTTTCTGCTTTGCCAAACGCCACTGTGTCAAGTGTCCTATTAGAGTTGCCGTATGTAGTTGTCAAATATGGCGGAC
This sequence comes from Trematomus bernacchii, assembly GCF_902827165.1. Classification (NCBI taxonomy): domain Eukaryota; kingdom Metazoa; phylum Chordata; class Actinopteri; order Perciformes; family Nototheniidae; genus Trematomus; species Trematomus bernacchii. Next base: position 4,144,751 of record NW_022988066.1, on the reverse strand, counting down.
CATCTCCGCAGTGCAGATCGGGCAGGGATGCAGATCGGGTAGTGACACAAGCCTCATCTCAATACCCCTCCTCGACTCCTCCTTTCCCTCACTCGCGTCCCTTCCTTGCGTCTTAGCTCCGCCTCCGTAAGATGCGAGCGAGAGACACAAGGAGGTGACGCGAGGACAGAGGAGTCCTCAGGTATTAATTGGGACGTCCTCGTTCACTCAAACGTCACTCGTAAACGACGTCTGTTAATGATGACATGTGCACAGCTGTATCCCCTGTCATCGGGCTTAACTGAATAACCCTTTAGAACCGGCCCATTTGTTGTTAAATATTTATTTAAATGAATGAATCTTTCTCTTTTTAGTCAAGGAATTCAATGTATGATGGTTGGTCCTGCTTTTGTGTTCCGTTTTGGTGTAAAATGTAGCCTACATTTAAATACAAATATAATTATAGTAATGTGAAAGCCTTTACTCTGAAAATGTGTGTCCTGTAGATCCCCACATTCACCACAAACCCACATTCAGGACTGTGAATTTTAAATAATTTAACTACTCAATATTTTAACACAAAACAATACAAATAATTGTTATTTATCAAGATCTAGCCATTTATGAAATAGCTTTCTTAATAGCTATGTTTTAGTGACGTTCAAGATCATTAAACATGACTTAAATTGTTAGTATAACCTTAAGAAATGAATTGCACATAATAATTCCCACGGAGCTGTGAGCACTTATACATTTATGTGACGCTTTTCCACTCATTCTTCCAGTTCTCCGTTTTCCTGTGTTGAAATCGACCAGCTGTGAAGGTGGGGCTTTTATACACGAGTAGTGAAAACACTTCCGCGTAGTCTGCTCTCGTGTATCCTCCCTTTCGTCTCCTCCCGCACCCCTCCTCCCTCACCCCTCCTCGACTCCTCCGTGTGCATTTCAGCTATTGGGACGTCCTTCAAAATGGCGTGTCTTGATCGATTTCCGGGTCAAGTCCCGGAGGAGGGGAAGAGAGGAGTCGAGGAGGGGTATTGGGATGAGGCTACAGCCTTCCTCGACATTGAGAAACACCCCATGTCTCATTCCAGGTCCCTTTACTTCCTGCCTTGGTTCTCTTTCCTGCCATCGTCAGCGTCTGCCCCGCCCCTGATTGTTTCCACCTGTGCCCACTTACCTCATGTATAAATTGTCTTGTCTCCCCTTGTCAGTTGCCAGTTCGTCTTGTTCGTCGTTCCAAGAAGCCAAATCCAAGCCATCGTTTTAGAGACTCAGTGTTTTGCCTTTTCATCCTCCATGTGAGCGCTTTACTTTTGACATTTTGTTATATCTTCTGAAAGAGTGATTTAGTTTTTTCAAGTAAAGATTATTTTCTTCAAACCTTTTTTGTCTCTGGTTTGTGCATTTGAGTCCTCATACTACTGAGTCAAGGTTCCTAACAGTAGGTTGTCAGCCTCTGAACCAGATAGAGCACTGTTTCCTCTGTGTTGCATCAATACGGTTTTCTGTCAGTTGCTATAGTTATCTGATAGTCAACTCAATTTAGCACTGATTCTTCACCTCGTGTCTGTACATATTTGTTGTGATCATACACGTTATCTTTTTATTCATGTCAATTTTAGTCTCTTATGTCCGATTGAGCATTCAGTTTGTACACAACTGTTCAGTGCATCTCCTTTAGCCCATGTTATGTTCTTTATTTGTTTTTAGTAGACTTTAAAGATCCAATTATCATCATCATTTAATATAAGGGGAGTATACAGAAGATGCAGGATGTTGGTTAAAAGGCAACTGTTGTAGATCTGTGCCATTAGAGGTTGCTTTTAGCCACACGATGTTCAACAGAAAATAAACTGCTGGTGGAAGAATATATATGTTTTATTCAGTCATTCAATCAATCAATCACTCACTCACAGTAAGCCTATAGGATTGTCACCAGATTGCCAAGATCCTTCATTCAATGCTGCTGAACTGTATAAAGCGAGCATCTCTGTCCTTGATGTTTCACAAGATGTATTAGTTGTGTTTAGTTATCTGTTGACTCGTCTTGACACTTGCCATCATTGAATGTATGTGTTCTTTTTTGTCTGAACACTTTTGCTTGTGCATTATACTCTGCTCTTATGCTCCTATGCCAGCATTGGGCTTTAGTAGTTTATATTTTAATTTCTGTGTATAGCATATGCTTGCATCAGTTGACAAAACAGAAAATGGCTAACATGCCGAGCTGTCCCTGAGGAGAGAGCTGGAACCAGGGGCTAGTGTTAGACACAGAGAGCTGCGCCTCAGTTGTTTCATGCTACAGATGCAATGGGCCAACACACGTTGGGTTATTGTGGGTTGGGGGGTCTGGACTGGGGCAGAGGGGAAAGCAGATAACAGCCCCCCGTGCTGCCTTCCACGGTTCACAATCTCAACATTATAAACGGTTTGGACATAGATTGAAGGAATTGCAAGGTTTTATGGACCAGCATTCCTGTGTATATGTGTGTGTTTAGGACAAGGTAAGATTTTATAGTACCATCTAGTGCTTGTAAAAGGAGGCAGTTTTATCTTCACACCTTCTTGGTACGTGTACACACAGTCTCCTTTGTTCTTGCTTTTTTCCTCAGTCTCTTTCTCATCTGTTTTATTGGATAAGAGCAGATGGTGACTTTTAATTATGCATTGTTATGCTGACATAACAGGAACTTATTTGTTGTTTTTTCCCCATACATTTATTGCTGTTATACCGTATATGCACTCGGATAGTTCCAGTTTATTTAAACTTTGATCTTATTTTGTGGGACTGACCATTGTTTATTGCTGGTTTTATGGTAGACTGCTCTACATACCCACAGTATAGGTTTTGATTACAGTTCAGTACGGATTTTTCCCATTGATTGTATTACTAGAACACAGCTTTCTGTTTGATTATGGAGTGTGTTGATGTTGTTGTGGTTTGCACATTACACAAGTGATCGACACAATACAAGTCAGTTTCCTAGGCCTTCCTTAAGTCTAACTACGTTTAAACACATGCTAGAAGTGATAATGAAAAATACACACATCCACATGCGAGACTGGAACTTAATTACTATTATTATCTGAGGATAAATATATATATTTTAAATAAAACAGACATTATATGGCATAGGGAAAAATAAGGCAAAACATATATAGAGCTACTTTAAAAAGCCATTATTACAGCTTAGCTTCATGCATTCATGTCCAAAGACGTTTATGTTTTAGTGTATTATGAAGTGGTTGCATAGAAACTGGCTCCTCTGAATAATTGGTGGTTTCACAATGCACCATTATGCCAGAGTTAGAAATGATGATGGGAAAGTTGAGATTTAAAATCTGCTGCAAGGCCTGAATTTTGTCAAGGCCTGTGTTTACTTCATGTATTATGGATTGAGTCTGTTATATAGAAAACACCAGGTGGGCCCAAACCATTACCAACTGCAGAGGCAGACAGCAAACATGTATCTGCTGAGTAAATATTAGGCTGGTTGGACATGCATGCAGAGGTTGTCATGGTAACTGACCCCTATGGGACGTTGGAAACGGGATACCATATTTAGAAAAAATATTATAGTACCACTGTGTAACTCCTAGTTGTTTATGTGCCTTGATGGGTGTCTGTTCAACACGCGTAAGTTCACGTGTGTGTGTGCGTGTGCGTGCGTGCGTGCGTACGTGTGTTTTTTAAGACACCACCCAGGCAAATCTCTAAAAGGAGTGCTGTAAATGCACTATAGGTCTGCTGATTCTCTCTTTCTTTCATCCATACTGTTAAAACTGTGCCAGAGCCACAGGGGCAGAACAGATAAACTGTCAAGACACTAAATCCCTTTTCCTTTAGTTAGTCTTCTTTATTAGCATGAATGTTAAATGAGAACTAATGATAAAGAAGGTAAATACTGTCAAATTAAGTAGTCAAATCAAATAACCTGTATAGCAGTAAACTGTCTATGTTTAAACGCTAAGTATTTGTAACACATATAATTAATGTATTAGCAACAAAATGCAGTGGCACGCGTGTGTAAAAAGAAAGAGACCAAGAGAGGCTAGGATGGCAAGATTACCAGGGAGAAAGGGATGGGAGGGAGGAGCAGTAGTATTGTGAAGGTTGGAAACCAATTATCTACTAACAGTGGATTCTCCTAAGGGACCTATAGACCAGCAGGAGAAGCTTTGTGTGTGTGCGCATGTGTGAGTGTTTTGTGGGTCTTGTTCTGAATCTGTGTCTGGACAGGGCAGCTGAGGCAATTATAAGTAAAAAGTTTCCATTCAGAGCTGTTGTTAAAGAACGTGCCTGGCCAGAGATAGAGACAAAGTGTGCAGTGGTCTTTGTGCCATTTTCAATGTTTTCTTTAATGACTAAACAAATTATCATAATCATAGACCAGGTGCATGTTGTGAAAAATTATTTTTACAGTGGATGAAGGGGGTGGGGGAGGGGTGTCTAAAGTCAAAGATGAATCTTGATTGGGCCAAATTTGACCCCGAGTCACCCAAAACAATTCTGCTGGGTCTTCCCAGACCCGAACACCAAATTATACACTTTTTTTTTAGAGACCTTCGGTATAACTGGCAGTTTCTTGTCAAATGTGAAGACTAGCGATAGTAATATACAGACAACATATATTACAACAATGCCTAAAACCAAACATGGATTACTCTAAAAAAAATATCAGCTACTTTTTCTAATGCTTGTTTACTACCATTGCAAATATTGATATGATGCACCTTGGACGGAAACTGCCAAAGTGTACTATGCAGTTAAACTTGATTCAGAGTGGTATGAGGAGAGGTTGTTTACAGAGATTTTTACTGTCATATTGACAAGCTGGAGTTGTGAGTAGAGGACACCGTGTACCAGACAGTCAGCCATATTGACTATATAAAACCAGTTTATGAGCCCTGTAAACTTACTTGAAAATAACAATGGAGGGTGTTGGAGAAGGTTTCTGTCTGCATTTGAATAGAGGGTAGGTTCTTTGTGTGTATTGGAAACAGAAGGTGGCTTTATTTGTTTGTGCATTTGGGCAGTTAGTTGTATGTGTCAAAGATGATGTCCTTGTTTTAATGTATGTGGTTGCCTGAAACTGTAAAATGAAAAGAGAGCTGTGTCTGTGTGTGCAGATGAGCATGAAGAACGAGCAGTAAACTCTCCATCCTCACAACACGCTCATATGCAGGCAAGGGTGAGGGACGCGAAGACGACAGAAAAAAGCAATATGATTTGGCCAAATGAGAATTGCTTATGCAGTGATGTCATGTACTCACGGTGCACTTTCATCATTTGACTTTAGCTTAGCTTTAATAAAGTAATGTGATGTAGGCATAGCAATGATTTATATGTAAAGTTACAACTACACTCTTTTCTTTTGTTTGTCTTTCATGCACTTGACAGAGAACTAATGTCAACATTGGCACATATACTCTTTAGAAACCAAAATATGCTAGTATAATTATTCTCATTGTGCCACTCTCTGTTCGTTGTTTCTACCATTATTGGTCATAGAAACATTAAGCTTGACTTGACAATTTTCCAGTGATGTTTCCACAGCTTTATTTTTCTACTGGTCACTGTAGCTGACCTGAATATAATGCAGATGTCCACTAAGGAGAAGTTAGCTTGAAGAGCAATATTTACTTTATAGTGTAGAGTGGGACATTTCTCTTGGGCTTTTCACCCATGCTGCAGCCATCGGAAACGTTGCGTTTACAAAACGGTGTTTAACTGAACAGAAAAAGCAAACACATAGACTTTAGTATTAAAAGCATCCTTTCACAACAGTTTCTTTCCCAAAACACTTTATTTCCCCCCAGTCAAAGATTATTTACACTAAACACCTTGTTACTTTTCTTCAAATCTCTTTGGAAGCCTCTTTCACTTCTCTGTGTATCCTAAAAGCAACCCGGTATCACGGCAAGACGTGAACATGTGACGATCTACCATGCTGGGAGACGTGAATATGTCACGGTTTCGTCCCTTCAAACGTGACAGTTACACGGTATTGTTAACATGGCCCAACCAGTGGAGAAATACCCGGAAGTGACAAGCGAATGGTCTACCGCGCCTATTGGTCGGTTTTTATTGTCAAAATTAGATGTTTTTAATTTATTTTTTAATCGTCACACTCGATTTCGCCGATTTTCTTGTTGCCCTAGCTGGTCGACACCTCTTTTAGCAGAAACAAAGGCTACATTAATGTATTAAATCGATGTTAATCCATGTGTGTGGAGCATGGTGTGGAGGTGAGGATGTGGAATTAACGGACGTGACGTTGTGCGATTGCGTTGCCAGGCAACGCAATTTACAAACTCTTCAACTACAACCCTAATTATATTTTAAAACATTTTAGAAGGCCTCACGAAATACTTTAATGTAAATTAAAATGTAAATGTGAAGGAATGTGTGTAATGTGGTGATTGACATTATTCACCCACGGATCTATGGGTTGGGGGTATTGTTCCGCACGGACATTTTAGTTAACCGTACTCCTGTTGATGTGAAATCCGAAAACATTTAAAAAAAATAAAATAATACTTTATTCCGAGTTTGCTTGCTTTTCTCTTTGGAGGTCATCACATAACGGCATTGTAATACACGGTTCGGCTGCATTAAATATGACATATCTGCCGTAGTTCTGTATTTATAGAGCCCTGATGAGAAGACTTCTGGACAAACAGGAAGCACTGCCGCCAAAACTGAAAACGTGACGTGGATCATAAATATATCAGCAATTAAACTAAATCTTACATTTCTTTTCACACAATACGTCTCCTTGCAGTATCAATACTAATTCGGCTGACTTTTATATTTGATCCAATTGGTAGATAGGCTGTATTTACACCATAACGGTGCACAGCTGATAGAAAGGGACACCTACTGGTTAAAGCACGTTATTGCATTTTATTATTTTATTATTTTTCACACAAATGAAACCATCAATAGCAAAAACAGAATTAACTGTCATTAGTAAACCACTCAAATAAAAAGATCATAAGTGGTTTTATTTTACATATATTTTAAGGATAATAATAGCAATGTAACACTGTCTATGACACTTACTGTATAACACTGATTTGAAAAACATACAGAAAAAACTCATTCACTGCCCTTAATAAAGTATTTAAATATACATTTCAGGTGTGCTGTTTTGTTTAGATCATTAACATCTGGAGCTCTTTTAATGTCCTTTTTGATTATTGTTACACCAGGTCTTGTCAAAACCTTTATTCCATATTCAATATCCATTACTAAACAAAACAGCAATTCTACTCCACTACAATTCAGAGGTTAACCTGGTATTTTTACTCCACTACATTTATTTTAGTTACTTTGCAGATTCTGATTAATGATGTGAAATATAAACAACCCTTAAATCAGGCTTTAGTTACACCTGAGTAAAATTCAGGGAAAGGTGATTGTCAAGTGCCAACAATCAGGAGAGATATTTGATAGTTGCTGCTTGAGAAGACTGCAGATCCCTATAAAGTATATTCATTACTCGTTATTCTCTACTAATAGTTAATTAAAGACTGTACATAATGGCTATTTTGCATATCCCTTTCAAGATTTCAAGATTTTCTAAGGTTCATTGACATATCATATACACAACTAATTCAATAACGTGCTTTAACCACTAGGTGCTGCACACAAGGTACACACAGCCATAATAACTTTGTATTATTAGTGTAGGACACTTGTGTATGTATAACATCTGAAGATGTGTAGTTTTATTCATGTTTTCACATAATTGTACAGGATATTGCTATATTATTTCACATGTTTTACTTCTAATATCTGATTTGTAAAACATCACAGACAGAAAGGTATATCCGTCATTTAACAGTAAGCTATTGCAATTCTGAATCCATAGATGTGTCTCCCATCACCCAAATCCCCTGACTATTCTCTCAACTCAGTATTTACATTCTTATATTCAAAGAAAATCAGTAATATCTTTAAAAACGACAAGTCCTTTTATATCAGCTGTGCACCGTTATGGTGTAAATATAACCTATCTACCAATTTGATCAAATATAAAAGTCAGCCGAATTAGTATTGATACTGCAAGGAGACGTATTGTGTGAAAAGAAATGTAAGATGTTTAATTGCTGATATATTTATGATCCACGTCACGTTTTCAGTTTTGGCGGCAGTGCTTCTCATCAGGGCTCTATAAATACAGAACTACGGCAGATATGTCATATTTAATGCAGCCGAACCGTGTATTACAATGCCGTTATGTGATAACCTCCAAAGAGAAAAGCAAGCAAACTCGGAATAAAGTATTATTTTTTTTTTAAATGTTTTCGGATTTCACATCAACAGGAGTCTGGTTAACTAAAATGTCCGTGCGGAACAATACCCCCCAACCCATAGATCCGTGGGTGAATAATGTCAATCACCACATTACACACATTCCTTCACATTTACATTTTAATTTACATTAAAGTATTTCGTGAGGCCTTCTAAAATGTTTTAAAATATAATTAGGGTTGTAGTTGAAGAGTTTGTAAATTGCGTTGCCTGGCAACGCAATCGCACCACGTCACGTCCGTTAATTCCACATCCTCACCTCCACACAGTAAGGGATAATGTGCAGCGACGCGATGCCGATCTAGATCCCTCCGCTTCGCGTCGGGCTCCTGATCTGCCTGTCGGTGTTCTTTTACCCATAATGACCAAGTCGCTGCACATTCTCCCGCTTATTACATGGCCACATTCTCAACAAAGTAACGATATGACTCCCAATATTAATTGAAATGCTTTTATTGTTTTAGAAAATATTTTTAATGATTAAAAACATAGTTGTAACTGATTTTAAATGACATTCATCCGCTACGAAAAATAGTCCGTTGTTGATGTTTGAACTAGGCTGTTGCAACGGCAGGAACTGCTTCGATAGCAACTAACTCTGTGCATGTTAGCATTTGAGCCTTAGCTGTAATTAACATTAACCTGAACGTTTCCATTAATAGTACAATGTGACATGGTGAATGGGAAATCTTTAGGGATATTGAGATCAACGTTTCTGTCCTCGATCCTCTCTCCTTGCGGGGGTTTCGCAGATGACACATCTGAAAGCACAATTCCCAACATGTAAAAAAAACGGGAAACAATATTGCCACAGTTGTATCGCTACCGCTAATGTGTGTGTAAGGACAGACAACATGGAAAGGCACTGACCCGATGTGGTGCTATTTCCTGGGTTGGAGGACAGGATGTTGCTCCATTTCTCCCTTTCGGTTATTGTTGGAGCCCAGTAACTCTTCAGGCTGCTCTCGCACCTGTGCCCAGTCACAGACATGATCTCTTTTGATCCAAGACCAGCCTGAGAGAGCAGTTGTACAGCCGTGCTTCTCAAGCTATGGTTTGTGTAGCGCTTTGAAAGCTGGGCTGCCTGGCTTATTGTGGGTAGCATTTGCCCAAGGAAATTATGTCCCATGGGCTCACGTGAATACCACACTGATTCACCGTTGAGAAGCTGTTGGTCCTTTTTTAGTGGGTGAAGGTAGAAGGCTTTGGCGTCAGATGGGCACAGGGAAACATACTTTTTGAAGCTGGCAACGGGGCAATTTTGGTTTTCAGGCTCGGCGAAAATAAAACCTCTGTCATTCTCTTTATTCGTGTCTTTTGGATCTTTATGATTTTTGGTATCGGCGTTGTGGGCAAGAGATATATATTCGCATCCGTGATCATCACGTTTCAAAATAAAAGAGCTTTGATTCAAATGTCGATTTCCCTCTCTGCCTCGTCTGGCAAGATGCAGTTGGACATCCATCCACACTTTCCGGACCAGTCCGCCGGCTGTGTTCACAGACAGCGCCTGTGAAGCCCTGAGCAGCCGCAAATCCGCAGCTGAGATATAGCGGGTGGTGCTGGCTGACGTCTTTCCCGTTTTTGCGGAGCTTTTTTACAACAGATGTGAAAACATCGTTGCTTGCTTTAAAAGTAGCGCAGTTCATGATGTCAAACCTTGGAAAGGTTCTTGATATCCCTGCCCTAATGCCCAAGTAACTGGCAACTGAATAGGTTTTGCCGTTTGAGGTCTGGACCGTTGCATAAAAGGACCGCAGCTGCGTGTTCAGGGTTTCTGCTCCATAGCTGTCAAACTCTGTTGGTTCTTTTTTTTCAATCAACCAGTCTTTAAATAGTTTCATAGCCCATAATGTGTTCCGTTTTGTATTCAATTCATGCCTGTCCTCTTCAATTTGGTCGATTTCTCTGTCATTCAAATCTCGGTGTCTTTTCGCCTCTCTTACTTCTCTCTGTTTTCTTGTCCCTCTTGTCTTTTTCTTTTCTTCACTGGGGACTCATCAGCCACTAACCATTCCTCCAAATTACTGTGCTCTCCAAATATATTAAAATTAATGTTAAAATCCTCCATGTTGCTATCACACGACAGCGGAAAACTAAAGACAAGCAGACAGTTTGCTTGCTTTTCAAACTGTTAAATTTGAAAAACAGTTAAATGACCGAACTTCTTTCTGAGCATCTCTTGTCTTGTCAGTTCGAAAAGCAGACTGCATGTAGTTTGCTTTTCAGCCAAACTGTATACAGTTCAATCGACCGGACTTCTTTCTGCAGATTTGAGCGTCCTTAACAACGGTCATAAATCCTTGACAGCGGTCTGTCTGTTCTGGATTAACAACGTGTCACATGTTCTGAATTGACCAATCAGAATCGAATATTCAACTAAACCATGTAATAACATGGATTAACATCGATTTAATACATTAATGTAGCCTTTGTTTCTGCTAAAAGAGGTGTCGACCAGCTAGGGCAACAAGAAAATCGGCGAAATCGAGTGTGACGATTAAAAAATAAATTAAAAACATCTAATTTTGACAATAAAAACCGACCAATAGGCGCGGTAGACCATTTGCTAGGCACTTCCGGGTATTTCTCCACTGGTTGGGCCATGTTAACAATACCGTGTAACTGTCACGTTTGAAGGGACGAAACCGTGACATATTCACGTCTCCCAGCATGGTAGATCGTCACATGTTCACATCTTGCCGTGATACCGGGTTGCCTAAAAGACAGCTTTTCAAAGATTTGAACATCCTCAATAATGTTGGACCTTGATTGATTTTGAGGTAAGAGACTAAGGGACAGAATCAAGGTGTTTCTTTCAGTCAGATGGAAGTTATTGCTTAACTGCGATAAAATCAGGTCTGTTAAACTTTTCTGTTGATTTGACAAGCACACTTTTTCCACCTGTTAAATGAAAAGTCCACAGGACATATTTCCTGTTCCAGAACAATTAGTCATTGATTATTTTATTAATTTGTTAAATCACTCATTGATGGAGGATATCATCAGAGGACAACATTTATCAGTGTTATCCACCACACTGATATTAATGCAGCATTTAGGCAACTCTTTTTTACAATTGACTTAAAATGGCTTTATTCGCATGATATGCTCTGTTCACATTGCCAAAGCATTTACATAAGTTGATAAATTATTTACATTGCTTAACATCAAAATAACAAAATGACTGTAAATGGATAAAATGTACAAAATCAACCGGAAACAAAGAAAATATAAACCACCATTTTCCCAAAATGTAAACATGTATAGGCAAACATTTCTGTATGTGTGCATTTATTTAAATCATGTTGTGAAGTGCTTGTCAAGTTTGTCTGCAGTACATCCAACTGTCTGTGGTGTCCATGTATGTACCAGATCCTGAGAGTATGCATCTGTAGTGAGAGTCTCTGACCGTGAAGCTTCATGTTTAGCTAAAGGAGAGGTGGTAATCAGGCCATGCATATGGATGAGGGTTTGCGTCTGCCTCTCTAAATGTTGCAGAGGCGTTAGCAAGACATTGTGGATCAGGGTCTCTGAATGTTATGCCTGGCTGCCTTAGCACTGGCATGCTAATGTTTAAAAACAAGGTGGACATATATTGGGTGCATTTTTGTACATGCGAGAGGGAGCTTCCGTTTTTTGTTTCTATAGATGTAAACAGGCACATGGGTGGGTTAATAGACTTCCAGGTTTATCAGCAGAGAGCCAAAGAAGGGCATAGAGGGAACACAATGTGTTCTTGATGGATAAAGGTCCATGAGATGGAGCAGTTGACTTGTTTCTTTTAACTTCCGATGCTCATAATAACACTTGATAAAGCACCAACATTTGTTTTATTTTCCTCACATATAACAGAATGGTCCTTTGTGAAAATCTTGAATTGAAAAAAACACAAACCTTTCCTCAACCCTGAAGTGTCTTTTACCAGAACAGGGCTTCTTTACACTGGCTGCACTGGTGCTGATCTGCAGCTGACCATGACCTCTATAGGATCAATAATGTTTCACATCCTTTAAACCAGGCGTGTCCCTGAAATACAATTCTCAGTCGATGTGTTATACCACTTTGTCTCAGTAACAGAGTTAATGCCTCAGACTGACTTTACCACAAGTGCAATTCATACAGACCTTTTGGTCCCTAACCAACACAATCCCTTAAAGGTAGGGTAGGTATAGGAGAAACCAGCTCGAGTGCGCTAGAATTTGAAATGCAGTCGAAAAAAATCTGCCTCTTCCTTCAGACTTCCTTACAGAGCCCCTCCTCCAACACACACAAACGCGCACATGACCAATGAGGGCACGAGATAAGTTTGTGCACAGATGGAAGGCTGACAGGCAGGTAGGCCATCCAGTTATTTTAGCTGGGCCGGCTCAGATGATTGGTCGTGCTTTTTACAGCGCCACAGCTTCCACAGATGACATTTTGTAATGTATTTATTGTCAAAGCATTTAATATATGCATTGCTATCGGGATGTTAAGAGCATTCCATGGAATATAACAAAAAGTGTTTCTGAAATAAATTACATACCCCACCTTTAAAAGGAGCCAACCTTTCCCTTCCTTCACCATACTGCATTTCTAAACTGGGAGTGTTTTAACCATTATGTGCGACCTATGTTTATATCTGGTGTGTTTCAGTGTAATGACGGTTTAAAAGAAGCATTTGCTCCGCACCATCTGTCATTTCTGTCCTCATTTACCACAGTCAAGTGCAGTTAATACTAAACATTGTTTCTATGGTAACAGAATATGTGCCTTTGTTTGCAGTATCGGCAGTGCAAAGCAAGTTTTTAAACTACAAATAGTACATCATGACATTTTATTTTTTCATAATAACATGTTTTGGCAGAAAAAGGGCAGAGTTTTGGTCATCTTATGTAATGCAAATTCTTTACTTTGTTTGAAGTAAAACTGTAATGATTTTGACCCAAATCCTATTGTAATACTGAAAAGCCTCTGCTGTTTATTCTGTGTGGCTCCATTCAAATCAATGACATTTTCATTAGTTCTTCAATCCCAACACTTTGCTGATAAACATTCCCTGAAAGAAGAAACAGTGTATTTTATTTGAAAAGTTTAATTTAAAGCACTTTGCTGCAAACATCTTGCAATAATCCAATTTGAGTTGTGAATTAACTCCGTATAATAATCTAACTTTGATGCAACACATTTAAGTAGTTTCTTCATCATTGTGTGATGTATATTGAGCTTTCAATGTTTATCCAAATCTGATTAGTGTATTGTGTTTCAGATATCAAACAATAACACACATTTCATTATACCCTCAGTTTAAGTGAATTATATACTTTCCCTTTCGGAAAAAGGCTGCAGCTATGTCGTATCACAGAAATAAATAAGAAAAATCCAATACATCACCATCAGAAGGAATTTAATCTCATTCTACTTTTGAACTGGAGTGCTTAAAACTTTGTTCAGCCTGGGGAATGGAATTGAGTAAATTAATCCTCTCCTGAGACCCACACACTTTAAATCATGCTAATACCTTTTGTCAACTGGATACCCATCAGAAAAGAGCCTGTGCTCTGCTCACTTCTAATACACCAAGAAACTGCTGAATTTGACAATAGAGGAAGGCAAGCTGTTCAGAAATGTTTTGATGATGTGATGTATTGAATTGCAATGTACTTTAGGGATAGAAAAAACTGCAACACAGCTTCTTATTTTGTGCTTCTTACATATTAAGAAGTACATTAACAGTCTGATTTTTTTAGGGAGAATATACCAAAGGTCTGAAGTGATTCTTAATCGCTGGTTAGACAGTGTCCTTATCGATAACTTATTCCTTTAGTTGTTCCCCTGGGCGTCGCTTATCATCCTCCTGTGTAAGCAATTATGGGTTTTTCAACTTCTCAGTTGTGTGTGTGCAGCGCTGCCGATTAGAGATGTCCCGATCCGATCACGTGATCGGGGATCGGAGCCGATCACGTGATTTTCAAAAGATCGGAATCGGGAGAAAAAAATCGGGGATCGGGAATTTTTTTTTTTTTTTAATAAAATATTTTTATTTTATTTAATGTTACAAAACAAAAATGACCATGTTCACGTCTTAAAGTCATCCTGAGGCCTTAGTTTTGGTTTAAAATTACACAACATAATGTATGTGTTGCTTCTTTTGGGCTTGTTTTCATAGACCTGGTTGCTTATTTCTCTCAAATTTGGCAACAGAGTGGGCAGGGCGCAGTGTCTAATAGTAGCAGTAAGCTAACAAGAGGCTACGTTCAGCTGGTGACTCGGGAGTCGGGACAGAGAAAATGTCAGGAGTTTGGAAGTATTATAAAATTGAAAGCGAAGGCAGTGTAACAGCCAGATGCAATGTTTGCAAGGCGGAGGTTCCGCGTGGTGGAAAGAACAGAGCTACGTTCAACACGACCAATCTAATACGCCACCTGAGAAACAAACACCAACAACAACACAACGAGTACACAGCGGCCACTCGGGTAACGGCACTGAAACAACCAACACTTTCAGAGACTTTCAAAAGGAAAGAGAAACTGCCCCAGAACAGTGAAAAGGCCAAAAAGATAACAGCCAAGATAGCTGAATTCATCGTGTTGGATGACCAGCCGTTATATGTGGTGGAGAACGTGGGGTTTAAGGGACAACTTGAATGCTTTTCTCCTTTTTTTTCTCTTAATGCATTGCATAAAGATCGGATCGGGAAAAATCGGTATCGGCAGATTGTCAAAATCAAATGATCGGAATCGGATCGGGAGCAAAAAAAGGTGATCGGGACATCCCTACTGCCGATCAATAGCCAATAAAACCAGATCGATTGAGCTTACAGAGCGATCTAGTGCTCCCATGGTCTTGCTCGTATCATTAATGTGAGAAAACAGGAATACCTATTTATGGTATGGATGCACCCTAAAGCTTAGGGAGGTTATGTTTATCCCTGGTAAGTTGACTAGTCGAAACATTCAGACTGACCTGAGAATCTGAGAAGTGATGGTGAATGGCCCCTAACACCTGAGCAAGGTACTGGATTTATGTACTGTAATTTGACTGTTTAAGCAGGAGCACCATACCTCGGCCTATTTATGTGTTCTGTAATGACTGAGTACGACTTATGAGCTTCTTGGCACATTTCTCAAGCATTTAAGTTGACAACGAGGGCTATTTGTGATTACACTGTATTGATTTTATTCAATGAGCATGAAGTCAAGATTTATACTTGGCAAGTAGTTAAGTAATTACTGTGGCAATTAAACTCAACTACTTAAAATCAATGACCCATCATGAGAAAGGTCATATGTCAGTGTATAAAATAAAGAAGTCTAAAAGGTTGAGTGGGACTTCAAGGTGCTAGATATAACATTTACAAAATATCAATGGGATTAGTATTAATATTTGTTTTTTGTTACTTGTTTAGAGGTTGCCTTTAGTTTATCTGCGGCATGTATAGTATATGGTGTACGTATACACTGTTTTACTGTTACAGCAGTTATCCCTCAATTAGATCAAACTAAAACTAAATGTAATTCTGTGTTCAAAGTGTCATATTTGGCAGCATATTGGTTCTTAACTAATATGCAAGTTTATTTCCAATTCACAGCCTCACTCTCTGCTGCTGTCTATGTTCTATGTCACCCAGCCCTGATGGCTCTTTCTTTTTGACTGTAACGAGGTACATCCACGTTTTTGGTGGAGACAAAAGTAATACTATAAATATAAAGCTTGATAATCTATAAAGAGCAACACTTCTTAGCTTTTGAGATCTTGTTTATATGACTGTTTGAAGCCCGTTTCAAACCTGAACTTTTTTCCCCCAGACTGGTCAAAATGAGCAGATGTGGGCAGTCACATTAGGCTCATTATCATCAATGTTGGACCGTCTGCTGGTTCAGAGAGAAGCAAATAGTATTCGTTTAGCCTATGTCATGAACCTGGTCTCTGTGTTTGTCTGCATTACCTTGTACGTAATTCTGATAATCCTCATGATATGATTCTGCTGAGAGATATACATACATACATACATACACACACACACAGGTCTGCCTGGAGTCTCCCAATAATGGCAGATGGTCTCTTCTCTCTGACCATCTTCCTCCCTCTCTCTCTCTGTCTCTCTGTTGCTCACTCCACCAATCTATGTCCTGTCTTTCTCCCTCTATGTTTTCCTACCTTTGTCCATCTGTTGCTGTATTGCTCACTCTACCAATCCTTTTGCTCTCTATCGCCGTTGCTCATGCCCTGGCTTTGTTGCTCTTGTCTCGGTCTTCTTTCTCATCCTCTGTCTCTACATGGGCCTCTCTTTTCCCCCAGATTCCCCCTGTCTCTTCTTTCTTTTCTCTCTCTGCATGATGATCTGCACTTTTGGGTCTGTCTGTTTCCTGAGAGAGCTTACTTGAGTTGACAAGGCCACTAGCAGTGCCTTGCCATGCCACCTTGGTGCTGTGCCAGTGTGTGTGTCTGGGTGTACGTGTTCGCCCTCTGGACAAACATCCGGTGTGTGTGTGTGTGTGTGGTGTGTGTGTATTTGTCTTTGACTGTGTGTGAGTGTAGGTTGTGTGTAATCGGGTTGACAGGCTTGGCACCAGTCCCTTGCCACCTTTTCTGTATTCTAGGGTGGCTCAGCCTTTTTCCGTGTATTATTTTCAGGCTGCATTTGATGAATCTGAATGTGATGTGAAGACTGATTCTTCTATCACTCTGTCTGTCTGTTGGAAGTAATACATGTTAAAAAGCTCCCCTAGCCTCTCATTGTAATAGTAATAAATCATTACAAATGCCCCACTTGACATGGAGATAATAACATTTTTGATAAATTACCAATTTTCTATGTATATATCCGCAGAGCAATTTCGACCTCACTTCAGTTTACTTCAGACTTGAACAGTCTCCTACCCTATTTGACTGATTTCAAGACTCTCAGAGTAGAAATTACACAAGTGTTCCAAATGCCTAAACAAACCGGAGGAACAGCTGCAGAAAATACTTAAACATGAGGTGTTAAATGCGGGGGCTGGGATTCACATTGCAGTAATGTCAAACTGCATTTCCCCTGCTCTCACATTTTGTCTCGTCACGCTTTCCCAAAATATAGCAAAAGGAGCGAACCAACCAGAATGGCTTGAAGCTACAGTAAGAAGGAAAAAAAACTTTAAGGTTTCCTCTTTTCCTCTGCCACTTTATTTCCCATCAGCCTCTCTCCCTCTACTTATTCATCTTTCTCTTCTATTCCTCTGCTCTTTTTATCAACCACCCCCCCATTCCTCTTTTCCCTCCCACCTGGCATCTTTTCTCTTGATCTCCCTCCTTTACTCTTTGTATCGCTCTGCCTATGAATCATTAATGCCTGCCATGTCATGATCTGTGTGGATGTGAGCTGCATTCAGAATGATTATTCCTTCTTACTGTGTTCACTTGTTCTCCCACTTGCTGCTGCACACACGCAGCAAGCTCCAGACTTCTAACACAGTTTATCATCAAATATTCACTACAAAGCTCTAATTAACATAAAGTGACATTTTGTAGATGTAGTTACATACACATTCATTCTCTCTCTCTCGCTCTCTCTCTCTCTCTCTCTCTCTCTCTCTCTCTCTCTCTCTCTCTCTCTCTCTCTCTCTCTCTCTCTCTCTCTCTCTCTCTCTCTCTCTCTCTCTCTCTCTCTCTCTTTTTGCTTAGGATAATTTCATGTGTATTACAAAGAATAAAACAAGTCAAGAGTTAAACAACATTATTCGACGGTAGTTATGCCATAACTAGACTTGTTGTGTGTGTCAGTAAGCCTTGCCTCAAGTGAACTATTTTAAAATCTTACTGCAGCACATTATGCAACATCCTTGATTTCAGAATGGACTTTCCAATCAGAAATTCTCACTTGTGTTATTTTCTTGATCATTGCAATTGTACATACAGCATCAGGTAAGCCTTGCAGCATGTGCATTTAAAAATACTTGTTCAAGCACAGCCAGTGTTGACTGAAAAATCCAAATGTATACTTGAAGGACCAAAGCACAAGCATATTATACAGGAACGAACACCCTATAAACACTTACTTTAGTTCAATTCAGGCTTTGGCTTCTTCCTGTTTTGGTACTGATTGTGAACATGGCCCATTTCAAGCAGTTTCTAACTAAAGAGATGCTGGATAAACAACAGCATCAAGTATGTGCACCCATCCTAAGCCAATACTGATCAAATCCCACCCAGCCATGGTTTGTCTGTATGTGTATTCAGAGCCAGTGACCAACAGACTATCAAAATAATAATAATAATTTAAAAAACGGTTAATGCACGATTAAGGGATTGTCAGCGTTAATTAATTAATGCGTTTGCGCGACAATAACGCGTTAACTTGCCAAGCCGTAGATAAAACACAACATTGCACTTCTAAAAAAACGCGTGCTTCGAAACGTTCAAACTTTCTTTTAAAAGTGTTCTAAATGTAACTGTTTTTTGGATGAATATCACGTCTTTCCTCAACTGTTTCTTCAGCTATCATTGGCCGTAGCTCCTCGACAGGTCCATTGTGTTTTCATGCAGTCAGTAGTATTTTAGGAGCGTTAATCTCGACAAGCTGTGGTTTTGAAGGAGATTCTAATAGACAAATGTAATGTTATTATGAAGTTACGCGGTTCCTCTCATGCTTGAGGAAATCAGAGGGCCCTATTACTCCAAGAAAACAAGAGGAGACAACCGTATACATTCTCCCCCATCAAATCCCTGCTGGCTGTCTTCTACAACATGTCTAATCTGTGCTATACTTTTTTCCGGGAATATGGCATATAAAACACAAAAGGCAAAACTAGTAACAATAACAGTTATTTTATAGATAAACAATGACATAATGCACATACGTTTGAATATGTATGATGCCTGTAAATGATATCAAGAATGCGTTTTGACTAAATTAAAACCCTAATGAATTATAACTTTAAATCGGCAGTGATTGTATACCATAAATTATTCATAAGTCATATGGCCTAATTCTTGAATTCTTGGTAACTAAGATGGACCTATATAAGCAATAATTAGCATGCAACAATATTCATGCAACTACTGTTTGGTGGTTTCATGCGTGTCTATATTCAAATCAGCTGTTGCACACCCGAAGTCTTACAGTATGCAGAGTCAGGTTGAGCTGCAGTCTTATATAAGAGCTTCAAACATCTAAGAAAACTCTGCGCTGCTCTGCCAGTATGAGTGGCTGGGGAGGAAAGACACAGAATAAGGAGGAAAAAGGGCAGGGGGTTTATGAGACAGAGACAGGCAGAAAGGGACTAAAATAAGGTTAATCAAAGAAGAAGAGGATAGATCTAGGCAGAAAAGACAAAAGAGAAGATGAAGGTCTGCAGTATACTTCATTGTGGTATTACTGCAATAACAAACAGATTCATTTAAGAAACAAGAAGACTGAAACAGGGAGGCTGTGGCGCAGTGGACTATTGCGTTGGTGTTGGGATCAGGGGAGCACAGGTTCAAACTCCACTGCAGTCAGCATGTCGTTGTGTCCCTGGGCAAGACACGTCACCCCAAATTGCTCCTGTGGGGATTGCCCACAGTATATGTAAGTCGCTTTGGATAAAAGCGTCTAACAAGTAACATGTAATGTAATGGCCAGGGGCCTCATTTATAACGCCTTGCGTAGGATTGATGTGGGAAGGTTGCTTACGTAGTACAAAGCAAAAAAATAGGTACAGACATTTTCCGACATTTTCCGACATTTTCCGATTCGCAAAACATTGCGTAGCGGCGAGGGAAGTATGTACGGCACTTCCTACGCCTGTTTCCCTTTATAAATCACAATCGACTCGAAATGCGGCGCAGCTTTTGCGGGCTTCACGTAACGCCCATATTTGCCTATAAATAGTCAAAGAAACGCCCATTCATTCATTCATTCTGACTGACTGCATGAAGAAGATCGCAGGAAATGACGACAGCACAGCTAAAAAAGACATCTCACACCGTGTCAGATTTTGGTTATTTTGGGGAGGTCGAGATAAATCATATTGTTTGGTGGATGCAGTTTGAACCAGAGTAGCAGCATCGAGGTCGGATCGTCACCAAAATAAATAAATAAGTGGTCCGAAAAAAGTTAATGACAAATAAAATACACATAGCCTAACCTTCCTCAGGCAGTGTGTTTGTACCGGGGACAGGAGACACCCCCTTGATGAGAAACTGTAAGAAATGATCGGGGAATCCCTCCGGAGTGGAGTCATGGCGACTGGATCTGAATTATTTTGTTGTATTTGGTGGTTTGTGTTCCAGCTTTCGATCAGCAACTATATATCCATAATCCACCAGTTAAAGGAAATACAACTAATGTGTTATGTTATTTTAGCTGTACAATTTACCACATATGGTGTTCTTAGTTTCCATACCTCCTGTGTTTTACGAGCGACTTATCAAGTCTTGGCAAACGGCATAAAACATGATTAAACGTGATAGTATATAAAACCATGCTCGTATACAACCTATAGAAATGCAAAACGGCGTCAGTTTAGACGTAATTCTGTCCTTCTGCTTACCGCATCATTTATGAGAAAACATTTCATAACATTAACACAACATATTCGAGGTGGTTTTAAATAACATATCCGTATTTATTTATTTCTCCAAGTTATGTTTTTGTGTGCACTGAGGAGTCTCAAACAGGCGTTTGTTTAATCATTTTAAGATTGGCTTTAATCAATGTTTGAAAATGAATTCTTCATATTTGATAAATGAGAGGTAACATTTTATTTATGGTATTATTTCCACATATTTCTCTCCATTCTTCCTTCTGCCAACGGTGTCGCAGTTTCTCGTCTCTCCCGTTTTTGTGCTTAGTGCGTACGCATGGGTTAGAGTTTGCGTGGAGGACCGCACATTTTCCCGTCAAGTTAGTATTTTATAAATCGCAAACATTGCGTAGAAACTGGTGTACGCCATCTTTTGAGCGTATATCCCTTTATAAATGAGGCCCCAGGCCACTCGTTTATAGACATTAAACATGCTCTCTTTCTCTTTCAATGATGCTCTGTGGCTTTATGTCTTGTTTTTCCTGTCTATTACAGGGAAGCGAATGTTTCAAATTGCTCAATCAAGCCAGAACGTATTGGTACATTTGTAGGCTCTTCGAAAACCCCCAATATCCTTTTTGTCCTTAACTTAAATTGAGGAGCTGCGCCAAGACAAAATTGAACATGTGCTTGTCTTTGCCACAGAAAAGGAAAGCAAAGTTTACAGAAGTCCTCCTTCAGTGTCTGCAGATCCAGTAGACTTCACTTTACAGAAAAACTGATGGATTAACTGCTGCTCTACTGTTGACAGTGACCATCAGACAAACTTTTCTAGCATCTACAAACACAATAAGAACGCAACATTGGTGAGAGTCATAAATAAGATGGATAGGGATCCAGGGGGAATAAAGGAAGAGGACAGGAAAAGAGAGGAGAGGGGGACAAAAACCGAACATGACCACATCCAAACGAAAAAAAGAGATAGAAGGCCAGTTGAATGTTAAATGTTTTAATGTACTAGATGAAAAATAACTGCTTTTACAACTATTTGTATACCTTAATAAATATATATATATATACTGTTTAATAATTACTTACAATTATCTCATACTGTAGATGCTGCTCCTGTCAGTACGATAAACTCAAACTCACAATCACTTTTGCCAGCTATATGAAATAAAGTCGATGAGCAAATATACACAGTTTGAAAACCCTCAACTATGGAATATTGAGATATCAGTAAACTATAACAACTCTACTGAGGAGGAGTCCATTGAGTGGATGAACTTGAAAAACGAAGAAGAGGCCAGAGATAGGAAATATGTTGTGCAGTAGGGGATGAAGTAGGTTGATGGGGGGAAGAGGGGCAACAGAAGAATTGAGAAGTAGTAACAATCATTTTAAGATGAATTTGTCCCGGCTTTCATCAGTCAACTGAAGGTGAACACTAGGGATGCTCCGATCGATCGACCGATACTCACTCTCTGCCGATCGATCGGTGCTCTCTAAAAATGCCGATCGCGAGAGCCGATCGCATGACGTAAAAATTATGATGTAAAATACATGACACTTTTCTCCGTGCGTGGCAAAACAAGCTCGCCAAAATGGCTTCACCAGTCTGGCAGTATTTTAAGGTGTCCGAAAATGACAATAAAATAGCGGTATGCAACGTGTGTGAAGCAGAAATCCTGCAGCTCTGTGACGGACCGGTGAGCGGAGCAAAACACACACACACATAGGGCTTTCACACCAACGCGATTCCCGTTCTAGCTCCGTGCTAGAGCTTTTCTGGTTCGGAACCGGTTTTTCTTTTCAGCCCCTGTTCTGTTCACATTGCCCAGAACCCAACTGGTGCTGCCGCTGCTGCGTCATGACGTCACCGTTTACGTCGCTTACTACAACAACAACAATGGGGGACTGCGTCGGGTCGATGATCGTGTTGCTTTTAATCGTACGAAGCCAGATTAAAGTAAATAACGACTTCTCCAACCTTATACTTTTCTCCAGAGTGCCGTGGTTCATTGTTTATTAATGTGTTTCAGCTGCATTTACCGACCGCTGCAGTGCTGGCTGCTCTTCCACGGGAGTTTATTCTCCCGTTAGCTCCGGGTTAGCTCACACGGCTCTAAAGTATTCACTGTCTGACTGTCACACAAGCAGCTGATACATATCCCCAGTTCCCCTTAAGTGAATGTGTGTCAGTCTGAATTGATGCTGTTTGGCATCACAACGCTGTTATTAAAGTTTCTCTGGTATAAAATGGTTGATGTTAGCATAGCAACCGAAGCTAAACTGAATATCTTGACTACTTGTTGTTGCTATCCTATTGTGGCATAAGCCGTTTTCTACAGGCACTTTTTACCGGCGTATTTTTCATTATGATTCTACTTGTGATAGTCGGACATGGCAACCTGTGCAGCCCATGTATTGATTCCATCCGATAGCTGCTATAATACAAAACAAAACGTCTGCCTGCTCTCCACAATGATCAATAACAGCGAACGGATGGTCAAAGTAAGGTACAAATAAACAGAATCACAAGAAGCCTGGTTAGTGTTGCCTGACTTTATAAAGTGTGTTTTTTTTTTTTACAAGTGTGTGGTTGCCTTCTTGTCACTTTGCTCAGAGCTACTGCTTGTTACAACTTTTATTTGCCGTACTCGCCTTTAACTGTTAGGGTTAATCTCGCCCCCCTCCGACGTACTGTAAGCGTGACGTATGCGGTTCTTGCTTCTAGACCGACAATTTTTTGGTGCTTGAAACGAACCGGATTCCGGAGCTAAGAGGCTGCTCCGCTGCGGTGTGAACAGGAAAACACGGTGCTTTTCAAGCTCCAGCTCCGAACCGGCCCTGAAACACCGTTGGTGTGAATGAGGTATTACGTACACAGCTACGTAGGGCCTTTATTATCATGTGCTATTGGAAGAGTACATTCAGTATTTTCCCAACACAGTACATTGACTAATAGACTTCCTGACTCATCAGTTATCTAAGAACCTTTAGTATTTATATTATTCTTCAAATAAGGAGCTGTAGTGTGTGTCCCTCAGCGTTCATGATTTTAACAGCCCTTGTTAAGGGTCCTTTGGTGAAAAGTCAGCTGAATGCTGAAAAACAGTAGTGTTGGTAGCATTTTAAGGAGCCATTTGCACATGTTTAAGTGTGCAACTGTCTGCCCAATTAAGCAGCTTGTTTTGCCTCCACTCTGGTTTTAAGGCACACTTTGTTGTCAAACTTCTTATAATCCCTTTAAGGCTGCATATCATGACAGCAGCTGACCAGAAATCTCTTCCTCGCTTCCTCTGCAGCTTCTTCTTTGATCCCCTCATGTTGCTCACATTCCTTTTCACATCCTCCTTTTTAAGCACTTGCTTACACACACGCACACAAACACCTCTTTCCTTTTCCGCTGCATGAATCACTTGCCATTTCCTTATGCTTTTCACATAATAACAGCACTTTGTGTTGTTTCTTTTTTATTTCATTGTTATTCATATCTCCTGCGTGGACAATTAACGTTCGGGCAGTTATGAACTTTCTTGACACAGGAACTGAACCAGCTACAACACCATCATTTATTAATAGGCTGCTACCATGACCTTTTGTTTGCATTTGAAAATAACTTGCCATGTCGCAAACTGAAATCTTTCTTTACACTCTTATGTAAATTAGTGTCCATGCAGAAAGGGAGACGCATTCCAGTATAATCCATAATTTATAGCGGAGCAGTTCTTTTGCACTCTTTTTTTGTTTAGTATGACAACAACTCTATTAAAAAGTTACATTTTAACACTTAATTCCTTTAACCTCTCATCTCATCTCAGCTTCTCGCTGGAAGCAAAGAAAGCTATAAGAAAGAATAGCTTAATTCACTATTTACATTATGAATGTAACTGCTGACTATTTCTTTCTAGTAATTGACAGATTTTTCATTCTATGGAATGTCTGCAAATTGTTAAATCTCACTTAAACTAGAACAAATACTAACACTAGAAAATGCTTTTTTCTCAGATTAACAGTCATTACAACCTACATTTTGAATGCACTTTACGTTGCTGAAGAAATGCTAAACTTTTCCTCCATCTGAATTGAGTTGAAACTATGTTGCTGCCGTGGCCAAAGGCAACTTCCAAAACTGATGGAACAAATAGGATTGTGGCTGCCCTGAGCTGCTCTGCTTCAGAGAGATGTTTTATAACTACACTTTTGTCACCAGCAACGTTTTTCTTTCTTCTCTTACTCATCCTTGAACAAAGTTCATATCCCAGTCTATATGTTCTAACACAATTGCACAATTATGATTCCTACTCATCGCCTTTTTCTGCTCACTCACCCTGCCACTAAAAAGGCTAATGTAAGTTCCATCTCCTAGAATTCACTTTCGCTGCAGTTACTTTTCTCCTTCCTGAATGCCAGCTTCATAACAAAACACAGAGTTTAATTATCCCAACAACGTGTGTACCGTTCTCATAATCGGAGGAAAACAGTAGCAGTGAGTCAGCCTTGTATCAACATATATAGACCTATAAAAAATAATAATACTGACCTCAGAAAACGATAAATTCAAGCTTTCATTTCATAATGAAATGTAATGCGGGCGGACCGCTCCGTCCTTTCTAAAGTTTTCTTTCAAAGGTTAATTATTACAGTTTTATTTTATTTTTATATGAAGAACAACCATGCTGTTAAAATAATGTTCTTCATCAGCCTTTGAAACGGAAACTATTACTGAATTGTTGAAAGATTACAGAATTGATACTTCCAGTCACTTAACAGGCAAATTCAGCCCAGCCCAAATCTAGGATATCTCAACGTTTTTACTAAGGATCTTCGGAGTGTACAGTTTCAACACAGATGTTTTACTACCACTTTAATGTGTCACACGTAGTAATTTCACAGTGATTTATAAATGAGAAAATCTACAGATAGCATTTTTAATGTGATAGTAACATCCCAATGTGCTGTGTGGCAACCGGCCCATTTTCTTACAGTATTTAATGTGGGAGTTTGGATTTTACTCTCCCTTGCATTTCATCTTTCTCCTTTCCACCTCCCTAAAATATTCTTATTATTTTCATTCCCCTGTCTCTTTTCTCTGTTCTATGTCCTACATGCTAATGCTGTTTTGTGTTTGCTAACCAAAGGACAAAGTGACAATAAGTGAGTTTTGAAAGTTAGTAGAAATGTATTCTTTTTTATCTCAACCAAGATTAACTCACAATGAATATGTGGTTGTCTTGCCCTTATCTGTGGATGGGAGAATAATGATATTATAACAACCTTTTTAGCGATAGTCTTTTGTTCAAAGCTGGTAAACGGGTAGGGTCTGATCATTTTGCAGCAATGTGTGTATACCCATTGTTCTTAGTCCAGGCTGGGTCTGGCCATCTTTACATGGAATTGTTTTGATAACATTGCCTGCAACTAACACTTTATGTGTACTTAAAATATCTGACCTCCATGAGAGACTTTGGCCAGGATGCACAGAATGATTTTCTATTATATTATAATGTTATAATATTAAGGGCTGCAACTGAAACATTCCCTGCGCAATTTTCTAGAACCCAAGGCAATGACTTTAGGGAGACTTGTTTTGTTTGACCAAAGGTCCAAATCTTAAAGCTATTCAGTTTACTATAGTCATAGACAAGATAGTCAAGGCATTCAGCATGCATCCCTACCACCTTTATGACACAATGTGTTTCAAAGGAGAATCTTAATAAAGATGAAGGATGGTCAACTGCATGTCTGTGAATTCATAATTAGTTTTGTGAATTCACATAAACACACACCAATACAGTGGCTTTTCAATAGAAACCTAACACCCACACACACATACATGCACACACTATTCAAATCAGCTCCAGTTGATTAAACCCGTCACATCAGACCTGTCTAAAAAGGGAGAGGTTGAAGGGAGTAAAACATAATCAAGGAGAGAGAGAAAGAACAATATGACAAGCTGTCTTTCACATCGATTAAGTGAGTGAAGAGATCAGAGGGGCACAAACACCCACGCTCCTGCTTTAAACCTTGCAGGTATTTGCTACAATTTGAACAATTATGGTGTGAACAGCCAAGGTTGAAACACTTAATGAGACCAGAGGATTGCAGTGTTTGTGGATACAACACAACTCAGTGTGTCAGTCACAAGTCATTCATAATAAAGCAGTACTGTGCATCAAATGTAATAGTACAACAACAACATTCTGAGTTTAATCATGTGAATCACATTCAGCCAGCCATATTTGGACAAAACCTGACCTCCATTCTACGGGAGATTGGACAAATTGGTTATCGTTTGTTGTTTTTTGGGGGAATTTGTTACTATTTAAATGGTCAAATTAAATGAGAGTGAGATTGAGAGAGACAAAAAAAA
This sequence comes from Trematomus bernacchii, assembly GCF_902827165.1. Taxonomy (NCBI): domain Eukaryota; kingdom Metazoa; phylum Chordata; class Actinopteri; order Perciformes; family Nototheniidae; genus Trematomus; species Trematomus bernacchii. The sequence goes on along the minus strand of NW_022988066.1, from coordinate 4,117,600 downwards.
CATTCGTAGAGTTTACATATTTTCACTTCAAACTCTGTGAATTAAGATTTTATTTCCACCTCACCAGAAGTGGCGATTGTTGAAATTGCGGAAAAGCACATGTTCTCATTCTCTCCTGATCTGTCTTTCATGTCAATACAGAAAAAATACACTCTCACAGGCAGGAATGCAGGAACATTGAATAAGAAATATTAGCTTTGGTGGTCCCCATCGTTTGTGAAGCCAATGTAGTTCCATGGCGCCAGTCTTGGGACACATTTGTCATCTCTATCTCTAGCTTTGTCATTGCTTGTTTTTTTCTGTTTTTTTCCTCAAAATGGCTACAATCCTAAAAAGAGTTTGGGAAGATGTCCAATGTTGATGTGTGTGTCCTTTTCTTTTAGTTGCTGTAATCCTTCGGGGGTCATATGTCAACATAATGGAAATGAAAATAATTTGAAATAGTTGTAATCTTTCAGTAGGAGACCTGTATGGGTTGGTGGTCAAGCCCAAACAGGCTGACTAAGAGTTATACAGGAGACAGTAGGGAAGACTAACCAGCAAATCTGAGGGCAGATACAAAGTGCACTGACATTTGATAACAAATACGTTTTAACATGAATTATATAACATTAAAGTTATCTTTGGTCCTCTATAGAGGATTGACTTTGGATTTAAACAAAAACAGTGAAACAGACCTCAGACTGAAAGTCAAAATGAACAAGTAAACATGTTGATGTTCACATACATAACTTCTCTTATGAAGCAACGTTTTGTTGAGAAAATATTCTTATAACAATTAAGTGTTCATCTTTTCTATAATAGTCAGAAAGTTAAAATGTCCTTAATATCAGCTTAAACATAAATAACACCATTACACTATTTGATCGCTAAACAACAAAATTAGCAAAGAGGTTTATATTACTTTCACATATTTGATTGGCCTGTGCTGAGCATTCTGACACTGCAGCCAAAGTTAGCTTCAATATGCTTGTACGTGTATATTATACTTGTACCGCAGCTGGTCTTTCAGCGATGATATCGAGGGAGATGCATAAAAAACAATACATGCTTGTACCAATAACAAGAAAAACCAACTCCTACCACTTTTACACCAGCCCCTGTCACTTTAATTTCACTTTGGCACTGGGAGCCTACGCATTAAAGTGCCTGCAACCATTGCAATCTAGTTCTATGCTTGCATAAACACCTTAAATCTTAAGCAACAAGGTACACCCTTACATTTATGGGCTCACTCTATTTCTGTCTATTTGTCTGGGCTGTTTTTAAAGCTTCAACTTATTTTTGACCAATTCCTGAATGTGTCTGAGACAATAAATTGAGCCTTCAGGGCATTTTCCACCATTCTGCTGTGCTGCTTCTTGTCCATATTTGACTAAGGGGATTCGGTAATGGCTTCTCCCCGTGTCCCAGAACCAAATACAGTTTCCAGCAGCGGCTGGCACATAGCATGACTGGGTATACAACCGAGACGCCGTTATGGCCTTAACACAATGCTATTATCGCTGTAACACAGTGCTAATGCGCTCTCTTGCTTGTTCTCTCTCTCTTTCTCTCTCTCTCTCTCTCTCTCAAAAACTAGACAGACACACACACACACACACACACACACACACACACACACACCGAAGCTGTGTCTCTCTGGAAACTAATGGGTTGTGCTCCTAGAAAGACACAGATACTTAAGAGGTGGTTAGGGGCTGAACGCAGATGGTATGCGTGTGTACAAAATAAAGAGAGAAAGACATGTAAGCGCTGTTGTTTGTTTGCGTGTTTGCTTTGTGTACCTTCACTGTTTACAAGTGTTAATGGCTACTTGCATTTTGGTTTGTGTGTGCGGCTTAATGTCTGTCTACACAACTCTGCGATCCCAAACCCACAAACAGACACACATCACTTTTTAATTGTCATTTTTCTGTTTGTGTGTGTGCAGAAGTTTGCTCATGTCCTAAGCTATTTCCCCTACCGAGTGTGTGTTTTCCATGTAAATACATGTTTCCAAGTTATGCACTTTGGCATGAAACGCACGCATGACTCCAGACAAACATCAGGCCCAGTCATCCATCCCTTTCAAACACTGGGCTGAGGGCAGCATGGGACTCTCACTAGAGATGATAAAGCAGATATACACGCAGGCAGACACAATAACATATTTTCTTTTACACAAATATACAAACACACAGGGGTGTCATAATAAATATGCAGTATATCCCTATTCCACAGTTTGTATTAATGTAAAAGGACTTGTGTGTGCATTTAAAGTTTAAATGGAGAACTGTCTGGGGCCATGCAGTGGGACCAGTAGTATAGCCCTGGACCTCTCTGTCTACTCTGATGACTCCACATACTCCTCTTCATCACTGCTGGTTTAAAGAGCAAGAAGAGGGTGACAGGAGAAAGTGGTAAAAAAAAAAATCGGAGGGAGAGTTGTTTTGGCCATCATCTCATCGGTGCTTGTACAAATCGCTCTGCATTAACCCAGCCCTGGGCAATGTACAGTATCATATGTCCTTGTAGACCGGTAATTCAGTGATGGGGATCTAATTTGCATGTTGCTGCTGCCATCTGTTTGCACTCTGTATGTGCATTCTGATACCAATTTAACATAAAATGTGGTTGCTTGGGAACTTGAGCAAATGTAACTGACTGTTTCATTGCTAATCTTGTTCGTTGCACTGATAGCTTCACATTTGGCTTTCTAACAGAATAATTTGGCTCTTGTGGCTCACTTCCCACTATAGCTATAGGGCCTGTGGTTCATTGAGTTTTTATATTCTCCCCATGTTCACGTGGGTTCCCTCTGGGTGATCCAGATTCCAAACAGAGTCTAAATACAGTACATGCGAGTGAGGTGAATTGGAGAAAATGAATGCCCGTAGGTGTGACTCATGAGCACTTTTCTGTCCACTGATGTTACCGGTGACAGATGACAGGCACCCTGTCCTGGGTGCATTTGTGTCTTCTACTCAGCGCATGCTTGAATACACCCCAAATCCTTGTGACACTGAATAAGAAAAAGCAAGTAAACAAAACAGAGTTCATGTAGAACACTTGGTTCTTCTTGCTTATTTAATTAATCCATACATATTTTTGCGCTTTGGTATAGTTTCAGTCCCTAAATGTATTTATGTTAGTGAAATCTAGACCAAGGACTCAGGATAAAATATCATGGTACTCTAAGCCAATCTTACCAGATAATGAAGAGATAAAACAGCTGCTTGTCGACCGGATTCAGTGTTAAAGACCAACTGTCATCTACTGAGGAGGAAATAGCCATGGTTTGTCTTGGATATTTGTGTGTGTGCATGGAGAAAATGAGCAGAAGCAATAATGCATCCTTGTGCAATGTGTATATTGGTTTGGGAGGCATAATCACTACTACCTGCCTCACTCTGTCTGATGGGAAAGAGAGAGAGACTTAAATGGAAAAGACACATAGATTGTTCCGGGTGGCAGGGATTCGCGCACAATGTCATTTGCCTTCAACTAATGCTCAATTTCCTGGAAGACATTGACAGTTTTTGTCTTGGTAAATAAGAGTGGACGATGAGAGGACTATGACATTGAGCTGGAATGACAGAGAGAGGGGAGATGCATTAGGGAAGGAGTGGGTGGTTGACAGAATAAGAGAGATAAAGATAGATCAAATACTATAGAATCTGTGCTAGACTGCTTAATAATCTAGTTTATTATACTACTGTGCAATAAGGCATCATGCTATAATCTAGTCTAGCAGTGTATTATAGTGCATGCTATAGCAAATGGTGTTCAAATGCATATACAAAAGGCAAGGTAATTCAGCACGAAGAAGCACAACCTTACATTGTAAGTTACAGACGTCTCTTTCCCAATGTAAATCAATGGGAAAATGCATTTTAGCCCAAATGACGTCACAGACTGAGAAGAAAGTGTAGAACCACTGTTTGGCAACTACCAACATTTTTCTTAATGCCAGGTCGCTTCCTGGGGGCTTGCTGGGAGAGCGCAAGGGCGGCTAAGTTACCAGCTAATGCCAGCTATAGCTACCTGACTTGGTTTGGAAGCTGTGTCTGTAACTGTGATTTGAATAGGAATGCTAATCTTGGCTTTCAAATAGTGTTAATTTCGTTGACTAAAACTATGACGAAATATGTTCGTCAACGACCTTTTTTTCCATGACCAAAACGAGACGATGACGAGACGGCACCGACGTCAGTAAACAATAACTGTAATGAAATCAACATGCAATATCGTTGACAAAAAGTGACGAGACGAAAATGTAGTTTACTAAATAAAAACTTTGCCAAAATCTCTCTTTACTTTCGTTGACGAAAAAGGAGGAGACGAAATATTATAATAATAATAATGCATTTTATTTATGGGCGCCTTTCAAAGCTCTCAAGGACACCTTACAGAGCATAATTAAAAACAAGCAACAAAGAAGATCACACAGTAATACAAGACTTCAAAACAAAGTCTTCAAAACAACAATCAGTTTAGCAGAATTAAGGTATACGCCAGTTTAAAAAGGTGTGTTTTCAGGCTGGATTTGAAGGTTGAGATTGAGTCCATATTGCGGATGTCTTGTGGAACAGAGTTCCAGAGACGGGGGGGCAGAGTGGCTGAAGGCTCTTGACCCCATGGTGGTCAGGCGGGCAGAAGGTACAGTGAGCTGGAAGGCAGAGGAGGATCGGAGAGCACGAGAGGGAGTGTAGATGTGAAGGAGCTCAGAGAGATATGGAGGTGCAAGAGTGTGAAGGGCCTTGAAGGTGAGGAGCAACACTTATCAAAGATAACGTTACATCTCTGATAGTCAGTTTTTCTCCCAGCAGATCCATTTCCGGTGCTGCGGCTGGGCAGCAGCTGTGTGTCTGTGCTGCGCGCGGCGGTACATTTGAATTACACCGGGCAGCGGCACACTATGAACAGTCAGGAAGACTCGGATCTAACTAACCTTATTTAACAGAAAATAAAATGGCAACAACAGGGCTTGGGAGCATTGGTCGCGTTAACCGAATATCCCCCCCCCCCCCCCCCCCCCCCGTCAGCGCGAGTGAGTGATGAGTTGTGTACAGACCCGACGCGTAATAATGGATTATGACGGAAATGTTACGATCCTGTCCGTCAAAATGACTGACAACGAAAAAGTCTAACGCCACCACTGCCTGGGCGAAAGAAATGAGGCGATATTTGGGCCCATTTTCGCTACAATGAGGCTGAGAAAAAAATCGAATGCATTGTTTTATCAGAAGGGAAGCAATGTGGCCATAACACAGCTGGTAAAAACACGACAAACCTGACCAGATACTCTCTGCAAAGCTGCATTCTTAATCATTCAACTGTGTTGTTTATCAAATAAGGATAAGATATAATCTTATTGTGAAATAAGTTTGACTAAAATGACAAATTATTGGTTTTGGCTAGCCTAGACTAGTTTGACTGAAATGTTCTATATAATCTGATGACTTAAAAAGACTCAAATGTCAACAGTTTTGGGATGTCCCGATCACCTTTTTTTGCTCCCGATCCGATCCCGATCATTTGATTTTGACAATCTGCCGATACCGATTTTTTCCCGATCCGATCTTTAAGCAATGCATTAAGAGAAAAAAAAGGTAACAGATAACGGCTGGTCATCCAACGCGATGAATTCAGCTATCTTGGCCTTTTCACTGTTCTGGGGCAGTTTCTCTTTCCTTTTAAAAGTCTCTGAAAGTGTCGGTTGTTTCAGTGCCGTTACCTGAGTGGCCGCTGTGTACTCGTCGTGTTGTTGTTGGTGTTTGTATTAGATTGGTCATGTTGAACGTAGCTCTGTTCTTTCCACCACGCGGAACCTCCGCCTTGCAAACATTGCATCTGGCTGTTACACTGCCTTCGCTTTCAATTTTCTAATACTTCCAAACTCCTGACAATTTCTCTGTCCCGACTCCCGAGGCACCAGCTGAACGTAGCCTCTCGTTAGCTTACTGCTACTATTAGACACTGCGCCCTGCCCACTCTGTTGCCAGATTTGAGAGAAATAAGCAACCAGGTCTATGAAAACAAGCCCAAAAGAAGCAACACATACATGATGTTGTGTAATTTTAAACCAAAACTAAGGCCTCAGGATGACTTTAAGACGTGAACATGGACATTTTTGTTTTGTAACATTAAATAAAAAAAATAAAAAAAATAATAAAAAAAATAAAAATAAAAAATAAAAAATCCCGATCCCCGATTTTTTTCTCCCGATTCCGATCTTTTGAAAATCACGTGATCGGCTCCGATCCCCGATCACGTGATCGGATCGGGACATCTCTTTCATTGACAAAAAGTAGACTAAAATAGTTAGTTTACTTTGACTAAAATAAGACTAAAATGCTCAGACTTTTAGTCGACTAAATCTTGACTAAAATAGTTACTGTTCTCTTTGACTAAAATAAGACTAAAATGCTCAGACAATAAAAACAGGATGAAGGTGACTAAATATGACAAACTAAAAAGGACATTTGACACAGGACTAAGACTACGACTAAATTAAAAAATAGCTGACAAAAATCATTATCACGATTATTTGTGGTCAATATTGATATCACGATTATTAAATACGATTATTCATTGATTTTGAAAACATCCATTTATTGAACTTTTAAATAAAAATTATAATAATTTGAACAGTATCTTTTGAACAGTTGATTACCCTGAACTTTAAGTATAATTCAACTGCAAAGTATTGGTTTTACCTTTTTTGTTCACAAGTTGCTCTTGTTCTGCCATCTTCGCTCGTGCTGAACTCACACAACTATTGTCACTCACAACCTGGCCGAGAGGGCTTTTAGGGAGGGGCGAAAGCGCATGCAGCAAAATAGTTTTATTTCGATTACGTTGTTTTTGTAATCATTGCAAGCCAAAATCGTAATCAAGATTAAAATACGATTAATTGCCCAGCCCTACTAGTAACTCTAAAGGGACCAACAATTGCAGAATGAACATTAATATACCAAAGAAGACTTAATTCTAGAGAATGACACCATACACAAACAAATGATTACTGCAGTAATCAATCAAGTGAGAAATAGGTCATTTTATCATAGAGATCTGTGCAATCAATAAAGGCTGCCACTGTTAACACCATGTGACACTAATCTTCAGTCATAATTTCAGTTAATTTAAGTTTCATTTTCCTTGTGAATGAATAATAAAAACTTGAGGAGTAAAACAACTTGTTATCCACTGCTGTGAATGATTTAGGAGTTGTGGGGAATATCATGGCTTTCAAAGGAAGAAAAAGACCCACAGCTCCAGACGTTCGAAACCCAAATGCTCTAAGAAATGATAATTAACCTCCTCCCTGTCCTCCTTATTAAATTTCAACAAAGCATCTACTGGTAATATCCCAGAGTTCACTGGGGGGAGGGACAGAATGGTTGATGGAATACGAAAGAGGGAAGCACATCTGGTGTTAGAATACACCCACTGAGATGCTGAGAGGTTGATGGGGCTACACTGATTAGGACACACACACACACACACACACACACACACACACACACACACACACACACACACACACACACACTATCACATTTTAACTCAGGTGCCGGGAGGAAGATGGTACATCATAAATATCTGTGTGTGTATTCGTATCGACTCACTGGTGTACTGTACCTGCCAGTCTCTACACTTCACAGTGGGTGTATCATTGGATTAAAATGTGTTTGTGTGCGTGTGATTATGTTGCTCTACCTTAATCTATATAAACGCATGTATGTATGCATACATTTGCTTGTGTGAGCAAAGGGGGAAATATCTCCTACTGCAGTTCTGATTACAATAGCAGAGTGCAGATAATGACATTTCCTCCTGTCTCAATCATGCACTAATTAAACACTGAAAGATAACTCTGTGTGTGTGTGTGTGTGTGTGTGTGTGTGTGTGTGTGTGTGTGTGTGTGTGTGTGTGTGTGTGTGTGTGTGTGTGTGTGTGTGTGTGTGTGTGTGTGTGTGTGTGTGTGTGTGTGTGTGTGTGTGTGTGTGTGTGTGTGTGTGTGTGTGTGTGTGTGTGTGTGTGTGTGTGTGTGTGTGTGTGTGTGTGTGTGTGTGTGTGTGTGTGTGTGTGTGTGTGTGTGTGGTCTCTCTTGGTCCCTCTTGGTCCATGCCCTTGTCTACACCTAAATATAATATGCAGTGCTTGTGTGTGATGAAATGTGCATTGTTTCTGACCCACTTTATAACCTTGAAAAGGATCCAGACTGTATAAGTTACTGTGTGTCTTTTACCTCACGTTTAAATAATGCACATTACATTGTATTTCCAATCTCGCTCCAGCAAACATTTGTGTATTCCCAGTATATAGTAAAAGTGGGATCAGTGAACTGAAGCTTATGTTCCTTGTTGATATACATATTTTACATAATTCAGCACGAAAGACAATAAATCATCCATGATCACATGCTGTTTACATGTTCCTGTGCTTCATGCTCATTTGTTACAGTCATATTTTAGCGAGTCAACTACAAAAGGAATTTTAACACACTGTCCCAATTCTTTAACTTTTGACTGCAGCTGGGAAACACTCCCGGGGTAGCCATTGGTGGCTAGAGATGCTGGAATGAAAAGCTGGAGGGGATCCCAAAAAGTCTAGATGAAGCACTTGCCACGTTACACTGCATATGCGTGAAATAATAGCTTCCTGTAATTGCCCCAGATACTTTATGGGGGTGCGGTATGAGTTCTGAGCGCTTTAGTGATACAGCTGGAGCATTGACTCCATTGCTGGGCTTCACTCAGTTTGTTTTGGATCATTTATTTGTTTGTGTAAGGTCATACAACATCTTTGAAGATTCCTGAAGTTAAAGTAGGTAATGCAGGGATGTCAACTGAGTGCACTTTGTTTTAAAAAATGCCTGATGCTGACTCACATTCAATCACATTCCTAGTAGACCTTGAGTAAAGTGATTTGTTTATTTTGTTCTCAAATGGATAGTGTCACTCTCCATCCTCTCAACATACACTCACACATCTTCCAGCTTGTCTTTTTTGCCCCCACAAAAGTTATTTACCGTATGTTGGTAAAATCGCAAGCGTGTTCACAATTTGCAATTTAAAAAGTAAGTCATGATACAGGAAAGCAACTTTAGTTACATAAGTTGTATCAATGCTTCTTCCATCCTACAGAACAACGGGTTGCCAGATAATAAGCTGGAGTTGCAGTTTGCGTGGGAGTATTATACGTAATGTTTGCTGGTTCCTGGTTCCATTTTGATCTTAAACACACACAAATGGCCCCAGATTCCATAAAAAAGTAGCTAAAAAGGCAGTGTAAGATGAACAGCACAATTAAAGTGATTTATTAATGATGCTTAAGAAATGAGATGCAGACAAAAATGATAGTGTTCATCGTTTAATTCCTGAAGGGTACCGTTTTATTCCTGCGTTCTCTTTAATGTTTTGCTCCTGCTACTTAACTGTAATGGGTAAGTTGCTCTGCCTCTGAGTGACTGCCTGTCTGTGTCTCTATGGCTCTTCTCTGTTTCACCTGTGTTGTCTTATGTGTCTTTCTCTGACTCTAATGGTACATAAATTATATTAGCACTTGGTGCTTTGTTCTCCTGTAGTTAACAGATAAAAAGAGACGCAGTGTATCCTTTCAAATCCTCTAAAGTCTCTCCACATCAATATTTTTCGAACACTTTGTTTTAGTAAACCCATTGGGGTCCAGATAACAAACTCTGCCAAAGTTCATCCAATCCCATTTCTCTCACTATATTCACGCACTTAACCTCCAGACCCATTAGTTCACCTACAGTATGTCACTTTATTTTAAGTAATTTAGTTATTAAAAATGTCTAGAAATTCAATATTACAAAAGGAATACATTAAAGGTGGGGTAGGTAATTTTGGAGAAACCAGCTAGAGTGCGCTAGAATTTGAAAATACACAGCCGGAAAGAATCTGCCACTTCCTTACAGAGCCCCTCCTCCAACAGACACAAACGCGCACATGACCAATGAGGGCACGAGATAAGTTTGTGCCAGCCTGTCCTCCTACAAAAAACGACCATATAGGTAGATTGTTCAGCAGCTTATTACGACCCAGAGTCACGTTTTAAAGTGTAGCACCTCTAGTGGTCGTGTAAGAAACAACATGCTCCCGTTGATTGCAAACGCTCCGGAGTTTAGACACTACATAGTTTCCGAAGACACTACACTACCCAGAATCCCCAGCTATCGTTTGGGACTACAACATCCTCCTTGCTTTACAAACCCTGTGATGTTGGAGTGGCAGTGTGACAAGGTTACGCCGAGCGTCAACAGCTCTTTGAAATGGAATGGAACCACGGCAGACTTTCCAAAACTGGACTCGGACGGGTCCAGCCCAGCCCCCCCCCCCCCCTCCCCCCAGAACTACACATGCTGGCTATTGTGTGTTTCGCAACATGTTCTATGGCACGTCTCTACTGGGAATTGTAGTTTTAAAAGACGTTTTCATATTTCCCACAATTAGAAGTTGCCAGTATTAAACTGTGTACACCCCTGGAGGTTTAGGGGATACGAAACACAGTGGTGTTATCAAATTTAAAACATATAATTAATAAATGGGTGAAAATTGCTTGTGTCCATAATGGGCAGCATTAATATACCCACATGACAGCTAAGGTCAGAATAGCTTTATTTAACAGCTGGTCTTATGTCTGTGACCCCTCCTGTTGTTCATTGATAAGCCTGAAACATGCACTTGTCAAGGTTCAGAGGCACATTTTGCAAATATGGCAGTAGCCATAGATCATCTTAAGATAAGATAAGATATACTTTATTGATCCCAAGTTGGGAAATGTTTTTGTTACAGCAGCATGTACTACTTTGTTCTACTCCACTACAATTCAGAGGTTAACCTGGTATTTTTACTCCACTACATTTATTTTTGTTACTTTGCAGATAAATAAATATAAACAACCCTTAAATCAGACTTTAGTTACACCTGAGTCAAATTCAGGGAAGGTGATTGTCAAGTGCCAAAATAAACTATGCAATATATTAGACGTTAAGTACTTTGTCAGACTTAATATTTATCTGTAGATACCCCCAACTTTTTTTTCTTATTCAAAAGAAGACCTTAACTTAAAGTATTCTTTAATGTTTAAATAAAGCCTTATTAGTTTGTCTGTTTTGCACATCCTCCTATTAATATCTTTGGACGTCCTGCACTAAACTGTTTTATTGTAGAGATCACTACAGTATCTTCTTGATATTTTCTATTCTATATTTCTATCATTGACCTTCTACTTTCCCCCTATTTTGTATGTAGGCTACTCTTAATATTGAAATGTTTTCATCAAATAACATATTCAACAACAAAATTCAATAACGTGCTTTAACCACTAGGCGGTGCGGGTTAAAAAAACAGTGGTCTAGTTAATAAAACATAATATCAGCTATTGAAATTCTGATTCCATAGATGTGTCTCCCATCACCCAAAACCCCTGGCTATTCTCTCAACTCAGTATTTACATTCTTTAATTCAAAGAAAATCAGTAATATCTTTAAACACTACAAGTGCCTTTCTATAAGCTGTGCACCGTTATGGTGTAAATACAGCCTATCTACCAATTGGATCAAATATAAAAGTCAGCCAAATTAGTGTTGATACTGCAAGGAGACGTATTGTGTGAAAAGAAATGGAAGATGTTGTGTAATTGCTGATATATTTATGATCCACGTCACGTATTCAGTTTCGGTGGCAGTTCTTCCAGTATGTCCAGAAGTCTTCTCATCAGGGCTCTATAAATAAAGAACTACGGCAGATGTGTAATATTTAATGCAACCGAACCGTGTATTACAATGCCGTTATGTGAAGACTTCCAAAGAGAAAAGCAAGAACACTCGGAATAAAGTATTTTATTTTTTAAAGTTTTCCGATTTCATATTGCATAAACACCATTTCCCAACGTGCATTGCGGCTACAACATCCAGGATTATGGGTAGTTCGATGTTTTAGCCTATCAAAACCTCTGAAAAAAGAAATATGTCTCTCAGAATCGAAAGGGAGAAACCTATGGGAAAAACACAAAAGCATTGTACACAATTTAAACAAATTAATGTCAAACTATAGATCCTATACATCCACTGGACGTGGATTCTAAAAGTACAATATACACTTCTCGCTAGAAATCTAATCAAAAAGCATTTTAATGGCCAAACTATCCTACAATTTAGGATTTTACCCCACCTTTAAGCATTAAGTATACATACAGTATAAGTCTTTAATTTGAGCAAACATACTGTAAACAATGGCTTTGCATTATTTATGTTCCCCAGGTGATCAGACCATACAAGGTTTTGTATGTGGATTGTTACAGAAGCTAATCTAAATCATGCAACATCCATCTCCTGTAAAGACAAAATGCTGAAATCTATTTTTCATGAAGAATGACAAGTATGGGCAGCTGCTGACTTTTTTTTGATGCAACAAGTTCTCTGTAAAATATGTCAACATGGTACTTCCGTGATATGACAGCACGGCTGTGATAAAATATTGAACTGTTCAACTGGGTGGTTGTCTGAATGCGACATATAGTCATGTAGAACGACAGATCTGCACAAACTCAAATCTGTGATGAGGGATTTCTGTGGATGCAGAGACAGTGATGCAGAGTGACGGCTAACACACTGAAAGGTCTTATCCCATTACAAAGTAATAATCTAAATTACAAAAGCTCCTAAAGTTTTAAAAAGCCAATTCTCCTGTATGAGCTACTATATAGTCATATATATATATATATATATATATATATATATATATATATATATATATATGACTTATTAACGTAAAACTGACAGCTAGTTCCCTGTGTATTAGGGTTGCTCAAAATCATGGCAAAAATCATAATCCCAATTATTTTTGGTCAATATTGATATCACGATTATTTAATACGATTATTAATTAATTCAAACCTTTATTTAACCAGGTGGTCCCATTGAGATCATTGATCTCTTTTTCAAGGAAGACCTGTCTCATTGACTTTGAAAACATCAATTTATTGAACTTTTAAAAATAAAATAATAATAATTTGAACAGTATGTTCTTAACAGTTGATTACCCTGAACTTTAAGTATAATTCAACTGAAAAACCAATTAAAAAAATAATATATATATACATTTATATCTACATTTAAATAAATAATAACAAAAGAATAAATACCAATAAAGATGATCAACAAATATTTTGGAGCGCACTTCCACAACCTACTAAACATATATAAATATGATAACTAATGTCACTCACAACCTGTAATGTTTAATTATACTGCTACACGCAGTACTATTTTGGTAACTCTTTATCCGGAAACCGGAAGTAGCTAAGAGGCTCCGGCTTGACGTTAGTGAAAGTTGACTGTACGCTAGAGACCAGAGAATAAAGACACGGCAACTAAAGCTTCCCTTGTAACGTGTTTATATGGATTTATTAAACAGACCTGCAAGTCACAACACAACCTTGCCGAGAGGGCTTTTAGGGAGGGGTGAAAACGCACGCGCGGGCTGAATGTATAACGCAAGACAAATTGAGAGCATCATTGTGAAAGGGAATGCAGCAAAATAATCATTTTATTTCGATTACGTTGTTTTCGTAATCGTTGCAAGCCAAAATCGAGATTAAAATACGATGAATTGCACAGCCCTACTGTGTATTGCCACAACCTGAATAAAAACCCACAAAGCACTGAATCTCCAGTTTTGTTTTTTAATTGTATTTGATGTCATACAAGCTGAAGCAAACACGGACAAAACAGTATGGTAGATCTTTGTACTATTTAATGTACGGTACATTACAAAATCAATTCATGTACTGCAGCAGTGGCTGTAGAAATCAGAGCATACATTATTTACACACTTGAGGCTCAAAGTGAATATTGGATGACTATTGGACATTAGATTAGTTCGGAATATGCTGAGGTGTTGTCAAATGTGAATCTTTGATGGGACAAAAGACACTGCATTGTTCAACTGATACGGCAGGGTGTTGGTGTCCTTTAAAATGCTTGTATATCATCATATTGTTTTTACTTTCTGAAGCATTGATATGCTATGATGTAGTAATATCCTCGCTGTGTAAATACATTATTTGAAAATGTGTTTATAGAAATCATCCCAAGTAAAGAGCTTAGTTTTGGTCATTGGTAAAAAGCATAAACAGTATAATGAGGCTTCTTCTTTAAAGAAGTATTGTGAGATCTGTGTTTAAACAGCTTTTAAGACAGTTTTTCTAACAGAGAGTGGGATAACTCTTAACAGTTGTCAATTCATTATCCTCTTTGGTTTCTTAGTGGCAATACTTAAAGGTCCCATGTCATGCTTTTCCGGTTATTACCCGTCCCCTTGTGTGTTATGAAGGTTTTTATGCATGTAAACGGTCTGCAGAGTCAAAAACCCTCAAAGTACCCGAGTAAAACTCTAACACAGAAAATACCTCCCCAAAACGCCTCGTTGGAAATGTCTCATGTTCTTCCTGGGCATCGTGACGTCTGGATACCCAGTAGCCACGCCCAGAGCTATGACGCGATACGGTCATGCGGTACCCAGAACCAAATGGACCAATCTGTGGAGCCGTTACGTTACGTCCACGGAGCCGTTACGTTAAGCCCCCGCTGATTGGTCCAAATTGACCAATCCACGGACTTCCTCACTCACACACACTCAGTGCAGGCTGCTCTGCTGATTTCTCCTCCCTGGCTGCAGGCTGATAACAGACAGTTGGGATCGTGGCGAAATTCTCTCTGCAGACCCATTCTCACAGCGTTTATCAACCTTTTTCTTACTCAATATCAAGCCACACTTATTGTTTTTACTTCGGCTGTGAGTTTGTGTGTGCTCAGGATGAGTTTGGCTGTGTTTGGCTGTGTATCGCTATATATAAACAAGGAAACCACACCTCCACGGAGCTCAGCGCGATTCACAACGTCCCGACCAATCAGAGCACACTGTGCTCACAGGGAGGGTGGGGGGCTGGAGCTATTGGAGCTATTGGAGCTCCAACGAGCAGTTAAAGGCAGAGAGTGAAATTCAGTGAATACACGTAGTTTACAGAGATGCTGTATGAGAAACCAATGTGAGTTTGGAAAATTGCACAATATAAATCTATTCTAGTAGACCTCAACAATGGAATTATGATCAGTGAAAATGGCCATGACATGGGACCTTTAATATACACTGTTGTTAAGAATAGTTAAAGCTGGTGGTGTTCAGGGTGGGATTATAACTGAAAAAGATGCTGGGAACATATTCTGATAGTTAGTTCAAAAACAAAAACATAAAAAAAGAAGGCAGACATGCTCAGCATCGTTTGTCCCGCCGCACAGTGGGATGGCAATGTCAAAAAGCAGATGACTTTGTTATCAAGCTGTTGACATGATGTGTAGCAGTGTGACTGTCAGTGAACTGTGTCTGTGTTTGGGTGAAAATGAGTAACAGTCGGAGACAGACGCAGCAGTCGGTCTCAGTGGATGCAGCGAGGATGGTACTTAATGACTGAACCGCATGCATTATTTACAGGTGGTGGACAAAATAACAGCAGCAGCTTAAACTCTCAGCCAATCTTATTGTGCTGTAACTGACAAGTATTCAGCATAATATTATTTTCCAAGGCTGCATATTCTAGTGTTGATTGCCTTATATTTCAAGATGTGCATAGTTTTGTTTACTGTTCCGCAATACATGTTTTTGTGGACATAAATGGACTTTGATTTCCGTCTGTGTTAGCAGAATAAAAACCCGAAATAACTGGACAAGAAGTCGAATCTGCTTACCTTAGGGCCTGATACCTCATTCTTACTGGTGCACTTCATGTAAACAATGTTAGTTTGGACATTAATATTATCAAGGTATTAGAATAACAGTTGTGTGAAATTGTTACTGGCTAAAGAAGCAATAAATACAAACATCCCTCCAACCAGCTGGAATAATTTGATCCTTTCTTGGATACAATGAAAGGATGGAAGGATGGATTTAAAACTGGTTACTAATCATGCTTAGCCTGGGGCTATAATGGGGGAATCGGAAACACGCACGCACGCACGCACACACACACACACACACACACTTGTACACACTCACAAGCATCATCTCACACACAGAAACAGCCAATATATATGCTAACCAGCTAACACGACTCCTCCTACCTTAAACTATCAAGGAAAGGATTAGTACAAGTGTTGTTAAGTCACTGTGTACGCTTATGTGTGTATGTGTCTCCTACTTCAATTATAGATGACTGCCAAAGAAGGCTTGGAGCACAAAAACGGATCAATGAACACACATGTAAACGTATGTCTATTACAAGTTTAACACAGCAGTGAAAGCAGGCGAAGCAGTTCACCCATTCCCTACGTTTTCAATTTGCCAATTAAAAGCTGGATGTGTACATATGAGATGTTATTTGCCTCTGAAAAGGTGCCTTCACTTACATAGAAGTCAAACCACATTCAGTCTGCTGCAACAGGGGTAAGAGAGCGCTTTAAACAACATGATTCACTTAGACCTGAATTGAGGCCCGAACCTGGCCCTTTGAACCAAAAACATCTCATTTAAAGGTGTGCAGTGCAAATTGTGTGATGCTTAGTTAAGTATTCCTTTATTAACACCACCAGCAATGGAATTGCATAGAGCAAAGTAATTTAAACGATTATATTTTGTGTGTGTGTGTGTGTGTGTGTGTGTGTGTGTGTGTGTGTGTGTGTGTGTGTGTGTGTGTGTGTGTGTGTGTGTGTGTGTGTGTGTGTGTGTGTGTGTGTGTGTGTGTGTGTGTGTGTGTGTGTGTGTGTGTGTGTGTGTGTGTGTGTGTGTGTGTGTGTGTGTGTGTGTGTGTGTGTGTGTGTGTGTGTGTGTGTGTGTGTGTGAGCAGTATGTGGTTGGTGTTGGCTGTAAGAGGGCATAGGTTGACAGAATAATGGGGACATAATGAAGACAATAAGAAATCGTTATAAGATAATTATTTACTGCGATGAGTACTGAGAACAGACACTTTAGAAGCTGCTCCAACAAAGCTAATAAGAAAATGACTCTCTTCACTTCAAACCATTTTGTTTATGTGTTTATATGTGTGTATTAGAGGAAGGTTAATGTATCAATGTGGGCAATATGTAATATACTTTTGGACATGAACAATGTTAACTAAAAAACATGCACACGCAGAAATGAGGGTGTTTCCATACATATTGATTCTCTGATTCATAGTGAGTGCTGTGGAGCATTATACCAGAAGACACACTGATGCATCTCGGTTTTCTTTCTTTATGACAACACCAAACCACTATGTCACCATGATACCATTGTGTGTATTGCAAAGCTGCTGTTTTTTTTAAATGTTATGGATATAACTCCATCTTTTTTTGCAAAGAAAAAGAAAGAAAAATCTAGCATTAGATTTATAACATTCTTCATATACTTTTCAGAAGTTGAGTGGCTATATGCATAAAAAAACAAAACAATTAATAGCTTCTACTCAGGATCTAATGTCACAGGAAGGGAAATGATTTGATTTTGTAATGATACAATCAGCTTAAAATGCATCCTGTTGATTATGTTCACATAATATTCATCTCAGAAGACTGATCATACTATTTTCCTGATTCTGAGCAGTAATAACAAGACTCAGAGAAAGCAAAGAAACCATGTGTTTTTGGGCACCACTTTTACTCCACAACAACATGTTTTTTATGTTGGTCGCAGAATTGGATCTGAAAGGGTTAATCATGTTTTGAAAGGTGCTGCATTCACTGGAAAGAGAACTGTTAGGTGGTGTTGATGGTAAGCCAAGGTTTCTTAGTTCCTCCCAAGGCCAAGGGGAGGTACAATGGAACCGGGGTCCCACAACAGATAGCTTGTATTATTATTATTGTGGAATAGCCTCCCAACTGAGATACGGGATTGTCCCACTCTCAATAGTTTTAACAAAGGTCAACTCAAAGAATGGTTAAGAAACAAGCAGACATGCAATCACCGCTAAATGCACTTTAATACAGGGGTATCTCCTCTTGCACTTTATGTAGCTCTTTTATCTCCTCCTGAACTTTATATGTCGTAGCTGCTGCATTGTACTACCTTGTGGTAAATGCTGCTGCTCATGCTCTTTCTGCATATCATGTATTTCTGTTTGCCATGTATATACATGCTATGTTCATAAATGTTGTATGTGACGGGACTACGGATGGAAATTAGCTCAAAGCTAAAATCCGGCTCATTTACATTTCAAAGCATTATTTTGTTTAAAATGTTCATTAATGGGCATTGTCCCGGTTCAAATAAACGATTAAATGAAAAAAAATGTATAATAAAGTGCTTCCTAACCATTCATTACCTCTTGAACTGTTTACCTATGTAACCTTGACATTGCTGTTTCCAGGCACACACATCGCTCAGTCATTATTCCCTCTGTATGATTGGACATTCAGGAATAGTAAAATGTAGGCCTACACGTTTGAATATAACAACTTAACCATTGCCAATTTCAAAAAGCCACACTCACACACCAGCTGGATGCCATTGCTCATAGAGGAAATTGTACAAATAGTCCCCATGCGTCAAATATCAGCCTTACTTCTAACGCTCACACTGTGAAGCTGTTTAAACTCTAAAATATGCCAGTCTCCATTAGCAGCCGTCTACACTGGCGTCTCTCACTTCTCCGATAATTTATCCAAATGTCACTCTTTGAGCTATCAGTAAGCCTATCAGTAAACTGTGCTTATAACGGGAAAGCCAATCAGTCTGTTTTGTCTACCCCTGTTTCTGTTTCAATCAGTCTTAAAAGTGTAGGGCTGCGTGGGTCATGGTGCACAAGATAATTTGTGTCTTTCTGCAACTGAGCATCATGCCTGGTAAACCCAAATATCCCTTCCAAAACGGCAGCTGTCTTTCCTAATTAGTGGTTGAAAAATTGCAAATGTACAAGTTGTTTCGTACCAAAATGTGGCTGCAGTAGCTGTCACTCTCGTTAAAAGGTAAAAAACACCAGGATCTGTTTTCATTTGCAGCACTCTGTTTGCTATTTAAAACAGTTGTGCTATACGCAATTTGTATCTTTTGGAGAAGCAATTCAGTCTGATTCCTTTGAGGATGCACGATGGCATCAACAAACAGACCCTTAGGCACGAAGAACAGGCACAAGCTACTAAAACAGTCCAAAGCTAGTTGGCAGAATAAATGTCATCATAGTAAAAGATTACATCGGATGATGCCACTTCATTTTGCAATTTAAAGCAAATGCACACATTCTACGGTTTGTAACCAGTCAGACAAATCAGTTGAAGTTGTTGTGAAAGGCAGATTGCTTCTTTAGCTGTAGCCTTCCCTTTAAACAGAAGGGCAAACAGCTTTATCCTTGTTAAACTGGAACAAATCACCCCATGACCAGTCCTCATCAGTATGGATCCACACAGTTAAACTTCCCTTCCCTGACCCTTTGGCACTGTGCTTTGTCAGTCCAATTCTTTAGCTAGACTGTTGGCAGTGGTGCCTAAGATCAGGATGGGACTGCTTGTTCTCCATCAGGTTTTTCACATATTCCTATTGATCGTAATCCCTGTGACTCCAGCTGTGGAGAATTATTCCCAAATCCTTTTCTCTTTTGCCGGAAACAGTGCCAATACAGAGAGGGGGATTGTTTGAAGTTTTTGGGGGATTTGGCTCGGGTACATAATTGGTGTTGGGGTTTTCTCAGAGGGATGATACTGTTTTAATCATTTTTGCATCTTCCCACAATATTCAGTCATGGCACAGTGCTGGGTCACACATGTCTACATAATGCATGAACGCACAGACACACACTTAACTCACTGAATCTGTATGCAATATTTATTGTGTGTACTGGTGTTTACTGACATCCAAATGATTTTATAGGTGTGTTTAGTCAGTATGAAGTATAGCTATAACCACTGATAATGTCCATTTAGTCTGCTGATAAGATTCAAACTGTGTGATATATCCTTGCACAGAAGGAACAATCTCAGTTTGAGAATTTAGTTGAACTAAGGAAACTTTAGCACCGTGGACACCCATCGCTTACTAAGAGTAGTGGTTTACGTTCTTTCTTCGAAGCATAAGATTCAGCAACTTGTTTCATGAAATGAAATGATACTCTTAAGAGATTTTGAAGTCACACTTCATTATTACAGTATATGTGGTTCACAAACACTTTACCTGAAACTAAATACTACTGTAAATCCCCCTCAAAAAACAAAAGATCCCTTTCATTAAAACCCCTTCTATTCATAAATCAGAGCTTTAACAAATCACAGTGATACAAATCCACCTGTCCACACACAGTAGTTTAAGAGGGATTCATGTTTAAGCATAATGTGCTTTTGTTAATGTGAATTATAAAATGTATTTTACTTTGTTGTAACCATAGACCAATCTTTGACTCATCCATCTTCTCCCACTTCTTAAGGATCACCTTATTTTTGTGCATAGACACGCACATGCACACGCACACACACACGCACACACACACATATAAATGAAATATACATCAGACAGACGGTCATGCATTGGTTATCTGCTGGTACACGGTGGATGGTTGTTGGATAGATTGCTGCTCTTCAGCACTTTAGCACCTCTTCACATAGATGAATTAAACATAACACACGTTGCTACACACTCAGACGTACTAGCTAACACTCACACGGAGAAAGGATTAATAAAACATGAATCCATCTAGTACGTACTCATTGTAGTTAGCTGGATCAGCATGTACAGTATATGGTTTAAAGGCTATTAAAGAGACAAGTGCAGCTGGATGTTCCTGTGTTAGTGTGTTGCAACATCAGAGCAAGAGAGAATGCGTTGGTTGTATTCAGAGGCATGTCATAGAGTTAAATAATGTATGAACTTAACTACTAATTGCACACTTGCCTTAAGGCAGCACTTGAGATTGCGCTTTCTTTCTCTAAACATCCGTCTAATGTTCTCTTTTCTGTCTTTACTTCCCTTGCTTTTTACTTCTCTCTCCATGTCGTTCTTTGTAACCATCAGAGACACTCACTGCTCATACGCACCATTTAGTCTTTACAATTTGTTTCCATCTCTTCTCTATTCCAAACAAATAGCTTTACAAGGTTTCGAGCATTCATGTTTTGTTCTCTCAGATACAGGACGTAGTTTCAGTTTAAGTGCTGCTCAGCAAATTGTGCTTTATAAACCGTGAATAATCAGAGGTAGAGTGGAGCCTGCTTACTTTTGAAAGACAGTATTTTTGACATGGTGCTGCTCTTTAAACCATCGTATTTGAACAGGATGACTTGTCTTATCAAAGAACCTTACATTACAAAACCAGTTTTTATTTCACCTCATCTGAGAACCATGTCAGTCTAGAGGCAACTACTGTACGTTTCCCAGAGGCCTAGACATTATAACACCGAAAGAGCACTTGGATTGTTGCAACAAATCCCCTGTCTGTTGTTGCAGTTACAGCAGTTGTGGGTTAGCCCAAATGACCTCAATGCAATCTATCTGACTTTACTTGCATTTGGAGTCTGAGCATGTTTTCACTGCATTAGCACTTTAGGGACACAGGGATCGAGCGGGGATCAAGGTGTGACTGTGGCAGTGGATTTGACTTCCCACCAGTGGATTGTAATCATTCCCTTTTAAAAACATCTCTTGAGTCAAATTAGCCTCAATAAATCAATATGAAGGTGCTCCAATGTAATTATTATAGTAGGACTTATAAGAGCGGTTTAGTGATTTGGAATAAGAGGAACACACATTTCTGAATTCCTCTGCTATATTTTCATGTGAACTTTAAATAGTAAGTTCACCTTCACGGGAAGTCTAAGGCTCGATGAATATTACATTTAGGTCTATAATGGCTAGAGATTTAAAGGTGGATTCTGTGTATTCCCTCCCCCTGCTCCCTCAATGTCCCCATTTATGTGTGAAATTCTGCACTTCCTCATTAAATCTTTCATGAACGCAGAAGTGCTCTGAACAGAAAATGTGTTTCCTCATCACCTTGTTCACCTACCATTTCTCCATTCTTCCCTCATCTTTCCTGTCCATTACAGTACAATTAGGTTAATATCCTTTTTCATTGTTTCTTACTGACCCTAAGGCACTGACGCCACCTTAAGTGTGTGTTTTAAGTGTTATGTATTCTATATATTTAGATATTATAAATAAAACAATTCCTCCCACTATCTCTTTCTGGATTTGTTCAATCACATCTCCCAGCCTTTTTAAGAGGGCAGAGTTTCTTTTGCTGTCATGGGAATAGCTCAGTTGTCAAGAATGCTATATAAATACTTTACAGATCTACCTTTGAACGTCAAATACTCACTTTGTAGCAGCACGGTACGCACAGAGAGATATCAGAATCCGCAAATGAATAGTGCGAATGTATAAACGTGCTACAGATACACATACATTCTTAATTACTACACAGGTAAGCTAAGTCTCTTGGGACACACACACACACACACACACACACACACACACACACACACACACACACACACACACACACACACACACACACACACACACACACACACACACACACACTAGCAGTCATACTGACACTGTCCATTAGCAGCAGATGAACCCCTGTGGCAGAAGAGAAGGTGAATGCGGTAGGGAAAAGTTAAAAGTCAGAGGGAGGTGATGGGGGGGGGGGGGTTGCGGCTCTCTCTGAATGATTGATGCTGATCCCCCATGTGCCATCCAGAGCTGGTAGTTGGCAGATGGACACACACACACACTCCTAATGCACTTGTGCCACTTTTTCATCCTCTCCCAGATACTCACACACACTTCCCGATTCACTCACTCACTCACTCATGCTATGCCCCTCTGCAGTGTGCACACTCACAGCTGGTGTCAGAGTGATTTCAGGCTGATATGCAGCTATTTCTCAGGCTGTATCTAATGGCTGATTAGCATGCTGTTAATGATCTCCAGCTCTCAGAATCTCCCCCTTTTTTCCTTCTCTTCTTTGTGGAACATGGAGGGAGGGTTTCCTCCAAAGGGCAGGAGGGGGTCAGGAAGCTAACTTAGACTTCCACTCTTCCTTTTTTTCAGAAACAGATGGGTAGACAAAGATAGAAGCAAATTGCAGCTGCTCTGAATTCTCTTTACTTTGAAGGTGGAGGGATGAATGGATAGACCGGCACTGTGTGGAAAGATGTTCCACCTGGCTTCTTTTTAGGCAGTATGCTTTGCAAATGAGTTTCACTTTTTAGAAAGGGCTTACACTTCATTTTTCATGGGTCGATCTTTCACAACACAGTGAATTTGGAGATACTCTCTTCTTTTTAAACACCCAAACATGCAAAATCCAATTTGAGTCAGTTGTTTATATCCTCCTTGTATTTCTAAAATCATCTTAGTAGTAACAGGAACAAGATTCTGTGTAAGCTGTTCAGCTTTTTGTCCAGGCAGCTTTTATTTGCCAAAAATAAGAATATATGTACAAGCCTCTTTTCTTCAGCTGCACTACGCCTCAAACATAAATGCAGCATAATGTAAAATGGATCTTACTGCTCCCCTGTGACTGTCTCCCTCCTGGAGAGGATAGCAGCAGAGGCATTAGGAGCAAAGCTGTAAAAGGAATTTGACTCATTTATTCCAGACCTCGCCTCAACCCTTTTGATCTGTTGGTGCAAACAGAGAGGATAACATGTTTAAGGAATTTAGATGGTGTTTTGTTAAAACAGTAGATGTAGAAAACAAAAACAGCTCTGGTAGTTATACTAACAGTAACATTATTTTTGGGTTGTCTAACCTTCAGCTCTCTGTCCCGTTCTTGTTAACACCTATACATTGTGAGATCAAATAACTTGATTTGGCTTGTTAGGATTTCACCATGTTTCATATCAACTGGGACCTGTTTGCACCCTGTGGGGATTGAACATAACAAACTTATATGACATTCTCTAAAAATGAAAGTGTTTTACAGTTGTATCTTGTAAATGCTCCAAACCTCGTGAAAACAAATGTAGTGCTCTTGCTCTACAGTAAATAAACTGGATGGATGGATGGATTGGTGGAATAAGATGGAAACCATAGCAACAATAGGACATCAAGGACACAGGAAAAAGTAAAGGAGTAAAGCATGACATAACAGTCATTTGAAGTATTTGGTCAAACATATTGTGATATTGGGTTTTCTTCCTATTGCCCTGCTCCACAGGCAACATTGATGTGAATAACTTTTATCAGGCTAACGATCCTCTGACTTGATCACTGACACATACAATTGCTGCTATTCCCCTTAAAAAGTTAAACCCAGGCAATCCCTTTATCTCATTGGCTGTACTCTCTAAGTCTTACTCTTATATATCACTTTCTGTCCTCTTCCTCATACAACACATGTTCCTGCCTCCATCCTCCTCTGCTTCTGTGTCCCTCCTTATCACTTTCTGGCACGATCTACCAATCGTTTCATCCTTTCAAACACCAAGTGCTCTTCTATCTTTCCTTGAATAAAAGCTTGTCATCTTTGAGGTGAGGTAGGTGCAGGAGGGACCTCAAAGAGATAGCCTGAAGTCCAGCTTCGGGGGAATAGAGGGCGAAAAGGTGTGAGGTGAGAGGTGAGAGATGAAGGTACAGGAGGTCTGAAGCTGAAGAGCTGAAACATCATTCTTTCTCACTCTGGCTGACACTGTCAATATGTAGACATTAATGACGGTAATGATATTCTCAGCATTTCATCTGTGCCTGTAGGGAAGGTTAGACTTTTTAATTGTATCGAGTTCTGGCAGCTCCTAAAACTAATTTTGTTTTTTGCATAATCCACCAGGTGCAGTGCATATGGTTGAATCCCAGTGCATTTCATTTGGCTTTCAATCAGAACTTAAACGGCTCTCTGCGATGTTATTTGTACCCATAAAAATGTCACAGGTGTGTGTGTGTGAGTGTGTTTGTGTGTGTATAAATGAGTGTGGGTGCGTGCATGCAGGTAACCTGTCAGTTTGATGCAGGGGTAATCAGCCTGGCTAATGGAGTCCTTGAGCAATTAATGAGTGTCTTAACTCCACCTAAGATAGAGACATACCGAGCACACATACAACCATACGAACAAACTAAACACACACACGTTGCACAGGAACATCTACACACACAATCTGCACTAATGCAGTAAACTTCCCAAACCACCCAAGTCAGCGTTTCCATTTAAAACCAATTACTGAAGGCATATTTCATTTTCTAGTAGATCTCCACTCGCTACACAGAACAAGAAAACAACTCATTGAAGCCATCAGTTATCAATGACAATTAATCGATACAAAAATGCAACCCGCTATGGGGAGTTGGTGAATGCACTCATGGGGAACATTCAGCGGCACAGACTCAACACAGACATTCACAAACACTGGGTGTGTACACACACACACACACACACACACACACACACACACACACACACACACACACACACACACACACACACACACACACACACACACACACACACACACACACACACACACACACACACACACACACACACACACACACCACTTAATAACAACACATAATAAGATGAAATCACACAGGCATGCTTTTAGAATAAGAAGTGCATTAATGTATGTTTAAAATATGGTTATGCATAATCATGTCCAAGTGGGGTCCCTTTATTATTCTATATGATCTTTCCTCCTCCTCCTCCTCCTCCTCAGCTTTTCACAGAATCAATGGCAGATAGTTTTTAATTACTTCCCCTGACAGCTTGACAATAAGACATGTACATTCTGTCAGTTTCTTCTTACTTTCAGTCTCTTCCACTCTCAAGTCACTCTCAATTATTCACATCTTATTTGCAAACCCAGCTATTCATCTCGCAGTTTTTGTTCTGTCCCAGACTGACTTGTTAATTTGTTGTTTTATTCAAATCAAATCAAATCAAGTTTTATTTATATAGCACATTTTTAAACGATTTTTGGTCGAGCCAAAGTGCTGTACATATAATAAAAATACCCTACAGTAAAGACACTTTACAGCAAATACAACAGCACAGTTAGTTCAGAATATCAGTATGAGAAAACAACACCCTCTGTCCTTAGACCCTCACATCGTACAAGGAAAAACTTCCGGAGAAAAACCCACAGTTTAAAGGGAAAAATGGGAGAAACCTCAGGGAGAGCAACAGAGGAGGGATCCCTCTCCCAGGACGGACAGACGTGCAATAGATGCCGTGTGTAAGAGATAATACATTTTACAGCATAGGTAGTCCGAATGTTTGGAAATGCATGTGTCTATAATAAGAAGATGAATCCACAACGATGTCAACAACAATCCTGTGGGAGCCATCCGGGAAGCAGCATGACGAGACCCAGGCAGTTATTGTTGTTTTTAAGTCCTATCCTGAATAGGCATGCAGCTCAAAAGCCTCTCCATATGCAAACAATATACATGTGTCCTTAGTGTAAAGAACAAGAAAATATTGGTCATGAGACCATTGATGCAAAGTTGCAGGACAGACTATACATTCAGGATAATTCAATGAAACAAACTGAAATGGCCAGTCAGGAAGAAGTTTGTCACTGGCGCAATCAACTAGCTGGTCAAAAAGCCACCATGAATGGTATAGAATGAAGCACATAGGACAGCAGTTAAGAAGTCAATAACAACAACAGTTAAATCCAAAAAAGCTCTGACATATTAAGTAGTATAATGGTGCTCTGGATCAAAAGTGCTGCACCCCCCTTAAACTTCTCTGTACAGGCTGCATTCCTCACACCTTCAGAGGAGCACAAGGGGAAAATATCCCTTTGGATGACTGAGTTTTCCCCCCTGATATCAGAGAAAGTGTGTCCTGAAATGAAATCCAATGAGAGCTGTTTATACTGTCAATCATTCCTTTTGCCTTTCACTTTTTCATCTCACTAACCACAGATGGAAATGGTTTTGCATGCTTTGCTTCTTAGTATCTCTGAAGTAAATGTCAAAGAGGCAGACTTAATGTTTCGGTCATGACCGTGGTTGAGTAGAGTAAACCTCTCATAGACCCATGGATCTTTGATGTGCTTGATTCAAAACCGTGTATACATAACTATAAGTAATGTAGCTTGGTGTTCAGGGTCATCAAACATATTTTGTATTGTATGAGATATACTCTCAGCACAGTCCAACTTGCAAAACTGTATTGTGGTTCTGCTGAACACTCAAGTTTATCACATACACATACTGTCACATTACTTTTTGTTCTGCAAAAAGCTGTCTCTACAGACACACACAAAACCTCTGATTCACACTGATGAAGCAATCTGTTTCTTAAGGTTAAGTTACACTGACACATAACTTTGGTTTATCTTTATTTTGCGACTCAGATTTACAGAAAGCACATATATTATTTCTGTTGATAAATTCAATGCAAAGGGGGCCAGGCCGGCAGTGTAATTGAATATTAATGTTGGTTACGACGGTGTTAAAGGGTAAGGTCAGAGCTATACCCTCGACATTACTCTGGGTCTTTTTACTGAGAGTGCCAAATCATGCAAGCAGCATTATGCATGTCTGCAAGTAGGTGATGCACGACATGCATTACATTGCCTGTGTTAGAAGGTCAAGGTGCAGGGGATAACATCTAAACAATGTTTTCAGTTTGAGGGAAAATACAGCAGGGGCAAACGATCGAGAATCAGACCTCTAAATACTCTTCAATCATACCCAAGCAGCTGTAGAAAGGTTTTACTGAATCGTTATTGTAAACGTATACGCAACTGTGTGCAAATAAAGTAGGCTTTCTTTCATACGCCGACCTTAGTGAATCTGTCAATATAAATAAAAAACACTGCTATGCAAACTTAACTAAGGTGCGAGACATTATCCCAAAGAGACATTAATAGCAGCGCTATAGTGGAATAGTATGGATCTTTACAGCCTTATTACTTTCTATTGTGAGCGATGGCCTCATCACCAAGCAAGTGTTGTGTATTTACCAAGAGCTATTATCCATCCTACACTCAAAAAAATAATTTCTTGGACTTACTTAATAAAGTTATGTCAACAAATTCCACGAAACTGAGTTGAGTAGATTATAATTAAATATTACTAGTAAGAAGAATATAACTGACTTATGTTGAGCCAACGCGACCGTGTTAATTAACTTCAACAATACCCGGTCACCCTGGATTTAATTAATAGCTCTGTGTCCAGCTAACTTAACTGAGCAATATTAAGTCAACACAGTGCAGTTTCTTTAGACATACTTGATTTTTTTGATTAATGCCAACATAAAGATATTATATAATGCTAACTTAACTCACCTATATTCATGTTACTTAAAAGTAAGAACTGCTATACTCAACTGTATTTAGTAAGATCAACTTAACTTTAATTTGTAGTTCAAACTTAAATCATTTTGGAAACTACTGCATTCCGTGTTACTTAACTGGTATTCATTGCTATAATGGAAGTCATTTTAAGTTCACTTACTAAACCAGACTATGTCAACAAATTCCACGAAGTGTAGTTAAGTAAATTCAAATTAACTGACTTAAGGTTCAGTGAAAAAAATACATTTATTTCACATGAAACGCGATATAACCACATAGGCAACCAGGTTTACCAAGTTTAAAATCATGGAAACCCATAAAGACTTCTTTGTATCACACCTTATCAACAAACAAAAGGTTGAAGTTGCACAACATTTAGCTAGCAACAAAAATGTTCAAAAGAGCACCATGTTTTAACCACATAGCCCAAACTGAAACTAAACATTGCATGTAAGTCGTCACATAAATAGAAAAGTAAACTACAAAATGTGTAAAACGTTTATAAATGTCTCTTGTCATCAACTGTTGCTATGGAGATAATGAAAACCGGAACAATAGTTTTCTAGATTATTGTTTTGGTTTTATAGCATATTTTCTGTTTGGTGTTGTCTAATTCTTAATTCTGTCTAAATCCAAAAAAATTCAGCAAGCCAGCTCTGATCGACTCTCAATTCCCTCCACGTTTATCATTAAGCAGGCGACGAAGCACCTGGCCCCCAAAGTTAGCGACCAGCTGGAGAGGAAAACTAAACATCCAGCAGCCGAGGAGCGAGATAACCTTCAACAGTATTGAGACCAAAACAGAGCTAAAGGATGAGTAAATATTGGAAACACACTTGTCAGAACAGACATTTCCAGGCTAATGTTGCTCTTAGCTGGATACGGTAGTATATTATTGACCTGGTAAATATACATAATTAGTTTGCTATCACCTTAATAGAAAAAGTTGCACAACATTTAGCTAGCAACAACAATTTTCAAAAGAGCACCATGTTTTAACCACATAGCCCAAACTGCAACTTGTACGTATAAACTGTACGACATTAATCATTTGTAACATTCCTATTCAGTAACATTCCATAGATAAAATTCCCTCCGAAATATTTGGATAAAACCCCTGCTCCAAGATATCCAACGTGCCGTTTCAAGGCGTTCCACTTGTAGTGTTCAAGTAGTTCATTCAAACAGTTTGTTTTTCAGCACTTGAGCCTTTGACGACAGGTGGCGAACATCCATTTCCATCAGGATCTTTTGAAGAACCTCAAACGTGCATCTCAGGTTTTTTGGATAGCTCAAGTCCAATGCATATGTGAGTCCAAATAAAATTGCCAGTGCGTTCGCAATGTTTTGAAGATCGTTCAGCACTTCCACACCTTCAATTACAATCCCCACATCTGCGAGGGAATCCGTTGGCTCTGCACCTTCCTTCTTTATGGCGAAGATTCCCAAGACCATCTGATCTACACTCTGGTCAGTCTCAACATCCTAAAAGGCAGAAAAAATAGACCATCAGCCAGACTTACACACACACACACACGGGAAAAAAGCAACACTCTTGCTAAGTAACATATATAGAGCTCCCAGATAAGCATACCTACAAGCTACATTGGGTGTAGCTTTTCTAGTTGTTGACGGTATCTGCTAGGGGCTTGTGGGTATTTAGTTAACCATGGATATGAAAATGGTTTTACAAAACTTTTAAATTTGAGAAACTCAACAGTTCCATTTATGAATTATACATTCAAGCAACGGTCTACAAACTGCTGTTGATAGTTTGAAAAGGGAATTGTACTATGCATGCATATGGGTTATTTTCTGATTGCTCTTTCAAACCTGTGGTGCCATTAGTTTGTTTAAAACCAGCTCAAAAAAGTACGAAATAAATCACTTTTTTTGTTTCCAGAGGGTAATAATGTGGAAAGCAGAGGCACAAATACTTACGAGGTACTCTCTAATCAGGCTTTCGGGGTCTTCATTAAGGTACACAATTAGTGCTTTTATAACGCAGGCTCTCCTTGTCTCGATGGCGTCATTCTGTAACAAAGGAAATGCATAAGTGGGAGAATAGTATTTTTACATTGTGCAGCATTTAACACTAGATGCATTAATGCACAAGCAAACTATCCTGTTCTTTTTTACATGCAACTTCATACAATTTTTTACATTTACAGGCAGTGTCTAAGTGCATTTTATTATGAAGGGGGACGAATGTGCATTCAACTGGAGTACAAGTTATAATACCACAAGAAGCACCTGTAATGCAAGTGTTTGGTTATTACTAGGTAGTGAGTTGTACTTTAAAAGTATTTATGTTATAATCCAAGACACTGTATTTATTTAACTGGGAACTAAGCATTATGATCATCTTAGAAATATGTTTCAGTATAAGCATTTTTTCACTACCATCATATGCAGCACAGTAAATCAAATTATTGCAATTCAAAAAAGCCAAACTTCTGCGAATTTGCATTCATGAAACACTATGTATTACTACATTCCACAGAAAAGGTACACAAATATGCAAATCTCTTTAGATGAAAATACAATTAATTTATTCATTTTCATTTTGAAAATGACTTGATCAAGTACATTTTAAACTTTGTGGGAACATGACTTAAAATGTCTTCCATCAGCCACACGTCTCAAATATTTTACTGCATGCTTAAGTAATACAACTGCACAATAAATACAATAAAATTAATTTAAACAAAACAAATATTTCTAATAACCAGGCATTTGTTAGATAACACACCTTGTCGTATTCTGCCATGATATTCCTTATTTTCTGCCCAGCGGCACCACCTTTTTTCTGGAAAATCCTTAACAGCTTGGAGGAGTGATGATCTAGCTGCTGCATGAACTTAGATCTCAGTGGGACAGTGGTGATGCGAGCAAACTCTGCTTCCACCTACAAACATTTAATAAAGACAAACACATAAATCAAATCAACACATTTTCTTGTTGGCTGCAGCACCACAGTAAAAGATAATGGAATAATTCAGCCATGACATTTTTCTTTTTACTTCCTGATGATTTTTTTGTCAAAGCATTGTAAGAATGAAAATATAGAATAATTATTTTTCTCAAAGCTATCATTTAACATGAAAGTTAGGTTAATTTCTTAGTATGATTCTGTAGTCAGGTTCCAATGACAAACATAATAAGTGTATGTGGCCAGTCTTGACGCATTTGCCCTAATGTTTTCTGGCAAACTGCATCACATGTACATTGGTAAAATGCTTCTTTAAATTGAACCCCCTTGCAAAATATAATAATTAAGTTATCAACAAAATATATGACTGACCTCACGCTCAGAAAAGAGAGCCGGCCACCTTCTTTTGAATTCGGCAATGAATGGCTTGTCTTCAATCACCTCATGACGCCTATAGGCAAATGTCCTCTCCATTTTATCCTCCACCACCTGTTGGTTATTGTTCTTATGTACCTCGGACAGTAGTGCCAGCCTCTCTTCCTCTAGGCTCCGTTTGGTTTGTCCTGTTGGATAGTCTGGATAGTAGTTTACCTCCGCTCTTTTAGGTTTCTTCACTTGATTGCGAGATGTGCGTTGATCATCCTGTTGACGCTTTAAAGAATTGACAGTCAGCTCTGAACATCCAATGTTGCGCAGCTTAGTGCGGTAGTTTCCCATCTTGAATTTTAAACTGATCTTCCAACCATAAAAGCCAGTAACAGAGCCTTGCTCCCTTAAACATGGGTGCTTTTTCACAAGTGCTTCAGCTACCGAATCAAATTCAGCACTTGAGGGATATGCTTTATATTTCACAATCTGTGATGCCAAAGTTTCAAGAATATCTGACTTCATTCTTGGATTAGGACTGAAGAGGGTACCATTACTTTGAAAGTCACTATTGGCACGCTGGAGTTGGATCTCGACATCATAGACAAACTCCGGCACAGGAAAGGCGTTTGGCCATGGCTCACTTCTGAGGGATGATGTTGACGAAGAATCAGAAGATAAGGGAAGATCAGTGTCCACAGATGAGATTGAATTGATCTCATCCTGGCTGGATGTCCGTGCAGAGAAGCCAGGACTGCTTGTAGATAAGGCACTTGGGGGGTAAATTACTTTGATTTTCCCCTTGTTTTGAATGTCTGAGGTGGAGGTAAGGTTTATAAACTCATCAAAATCAAGGTCCTTGTATTGCAGTCTAAAGTCTCCAAACACCTCACATTGTCTCTTAATCTCACTTTGAAGTTCCTCAACAGAGCTTGGTATTCCCAAAGGCAGGGTTACTTTTGCAGAGTCATTTTCTCCTAGGATGATGCAAAGCACTGCAGAAGTGGCCATACTTGTCAACAGGTTACTCTAAAGAAAAGACAGAAGAAGATATATATTTTTTAAACAGTAGGTAATACAATTCGAGGCAGATCCAGTCATCATCAGTGGAGGTATCATAGGCATTGAAAGCACTGGGTTAGTGTGATGGAAGTATTCTTTAAACTTTAGTAACATATTTAATTATGTGTTGTGTAAATATTTATATTTGAATGACTCTTGCACATGTGTAGTTATAAAGCCATAGTAAACATTAAGGCAGCATTATCATTTTTGGTAGTTCAATTAAACTGCAGACCGATTTGAATTGTCGGCAGTTTCAAATTTATATTGCAAATGTTACAAAATGCAACTTGACTTGATTAACTAGCATGCATAGATTTAGTTAGGGTACGCCAGCATCCTTGTAGAGTTGTGTTTTATTATTTCTGTTAACCTAACCTCACTTGTTTCTGACTCCAAACCCCAGATGTTTTTAATTGATATTCTGTGTCTTATTTTACCCACATTCCCATGAAGACATTCAGTCAAAGTCAAATAAAAATTAAAGGATAATTACCTGACATGTGTATGTATCTTTTAAGGGTGACCATTCGGAGGGTTCCACACTTGTAGTCACTCAGGGGATAGTTGTCGGTCAGTTCACTTAACTCTGCCAACACAATCTCTCTGGCTGAAGATGACTGGAGCTCAAATGCTCCGTAGTGCTCCCTGTACCATGAAGACAATTTTCTGCATATAAAGATCAATGTGTTTTTCAATATACACATTTGAAGTATTTCTGCAAATTCAGGCAGTCCACCTACTGATCCATGCACAAGAAGCATTCCAATTCTATATTCAATGCCATTGCTAGAGACAATGTGTGCTAGCGTGACTGTTGTGAGGTTAGTGTATTTCTGACTTAGTTGAAGTGCTATGTCTTCTTTCATGATATCTAATGGAATTGTTGAGACGTTTGACACGTCAAAGGCTGACCTCTCATTACTCCTTGTGTGCATGTGATAGCCAATCATCAGCTGGTGCTTATTTGCCAGAGACAGTGTAATGTTCTTGAAACACTTTGTGTGTCTTACAACCTGTTTGAAATAACTGTGCTTGGCCTCAAAACGCATAGTCCAAAACATCACAATGGGGCCGAACAGCTTAATCATTTCTGGGTAATGCTCCAAAAAGTGATGTTTTGGCAAGAGTCGCTGATCTGGAAATACTTCTTGGTATCTCTGTCTGTGCTCTGAGATTTTAAACTCTAAATATGCCACAGACTCCTCACAGTGGATAGGTGCAACAACAAGCTCTACAATATGTTTCAAGTCTAGAATCACTTTCCAAGCTGGTTCGTCTTCAGGGATCAACTGCCCAATCATAAACGGCAATAACCTCAATAAACACCAATTTTCGTGCGCGTTGCCACCAATTCTTTTGTTTCGGACAAAATTAACTGGGACCAAATGAGGTCGGTTTTTTTTGTCCCCCCACTTGTATGGAAAGTTTTTGATGCTCTTATTGAGGTTTTCAAGCGTAACAAACTTTTTGGAAATAAGCACACCAAGGCACAGTGCAAGCTCTACTGGGACTATGCCCTCAAAAAGATCATGGACAACATCAGGAGGATACCCTGATGTGACACTGAAATGGGCAAGTCTTTCTGTGAAAATACACGCTTTTTTTACACCAAAAAAGCTACCTCCTTTTGCCTGTGCAGTATCAATATGGACTTGATGAAGCTCCTTGTTTCTTGGGGTAAATGCACCCGATTTCACTTCTTTAACCTGAGTTTCTGCTCGCTGAGCTGTACAAAACCTACAAGCATATGGGCCCGAGAAACTTTCCACAAATCCGGCTATTCCATGTGCTGCAAGGTTGTCTGACACTACACACTGAAGTGTCCCTTTCACAAATGTACCCAGTTGTGAGACAAAAACACCCTGCCGCTCCAATGTAACAAGGTCTTGGAGTAATGGTTCAAATACTTTGCAATAGCCAAAGGTCTTCACGTCATCACTTCTACATAAAAGAGCCAGGTATATTGAGGTCAAAGAGGAATGGCTGCCAGGAGGCAAATTTCCCAAAATCCAATAGACAGCACAGAGTTTGTGTGTTTTACGTGAAGTACCGAGTGGGTTGCAGACTTCAAAGTCATCTACGTATAGACAGATGGAGATTCTCAGTTCCCCCCCTGCCAGAAAATCATTGTTCTTGAAGTACTGGCCATCTTCAAAAGATTTATAATGAAGGTGGTCATTCACTACCTGTTGTTCTCTTCTCTTTTCAACAACCTTGCTAAGCACATCATTTTGATGAAGTAGCTGATGTAAAACCTTTAGCAAAGGGACATACTGAAAACTTCTTTTAGTCTTTGCATCAAGTATGTACTGAACTGGATCAACAATATTGAAATGATCCTTGTAGTATTGCTTCCTCTTAAAAGCAGTGGCTAAAGGTCCTTCCTTTTGTAAAGCTTTTGACAGAGGGTTGGACGTACAAAGTGTACAGCCTAACTCATTAATGAGCAATTGGTCAACTTGCAAGTTATGGTTACTGAAGAAATCAGCTAGAATGTTGTTGGATACTGGCACCAGAGAAGAACTAATCAAATAGTGCAACTCGTTTAGCAGCTCATCAATGGCAGAGCCTGGTACATGGAAACAGTTTTCAAGTTTTAATAAAACAAATGCCAGTTTCTGTTCTATAACTTTATGCAAGTTCTCTGACGTTTGGACCAATGCACCAACCTCAAGCTCATCATCGTGAAGTATCTCATCACTCTCTGTCAAGCATGTATCTCCCAAAGTACAACTCAATGAATCTGCCCTTCCATTTTCCACAATTCCAGCTTTGAAATTGTTCAGTGTATGCGTCTTGTGCTTTCTGTTCTTGTGTGATTGATATGTTCCGTAAATATTTGTTGAAAAGGAACAACTTTCAAACACACAACAGATGGTTTCGTGTCTTTTGAGATGGTTGTTAACATGAACGAAAAACTCTCTCAATGAGACAATGCCACTACAAGAACAATGATGGCAGGTAAATGTTGTTACATTTACAGATTTTTGTGACGTTTGATCAAAATGTGATCTGGATAGATGACTTCGAAGGGCATTCCACGTTTTAAATGTGCATGGGCATTTAGAATATGTGCATGGATAAGGTTGTCTGCGGCCAAAGTGGCCATGTATTAACCTGTAGTGCTTCAATAGCTGAAATCTTGAGGTTTCCTCTGCACCACAGTCTTTACACTTCCACATGTAACTGAAAATGAAACAAACAAAAATATTAAACAAAAAATGACAGAGTATAGATCAGTGATGCAAACACAGGTATGGTGAAAAAAAGAGAGAACTATTCGAAGCAGAGAAAAAACAGCGTAATATACCATCTGACAAAGGCCTGTGCTATAATGCTTCAATGAACTGGCTATTCTTTATAATATACTCAGATCAATAGGAGACAGAGATGTTAAGTTATAAATCAAGATTTTTCATTTTGGATATTTTACAAATCACTCCCCTTTTAAACTATATTCTTGTTATTTTTAACAACTTTTTTGTTACTGTCATATAGTATTTTATACCTGTTTTTCATTTAGTCTCTAATGTCTCATTAATAACTATAATGATCATATCAAGGTGTGCCTTAACCTCACTGAGCTGAGGTTATTTGAGCCTCTCAGGAGAGAGCTCTCTTCCACCTGGTTGTAGAGAAGCTCTTTAAATTCGTTAGCATAGCTAGCTAACCAGATGCTAATAACAACAGATCGCCACTGTGATTACAACTAAAGACATAGCCACGCAAACACTGCGGCATGTGTACGGCTCCTTATGGGTACTGCAATATTTGAAGAGCTGGAGCGGCTTTCCGGTGCTCTCCGTCAGCACTCCTTTCAGACATATACCACGTGAAGACACGTTACGCTCGTGTTGTGTTCAAGGAACCTGTCCTTGGTCAGGAAAAACAGGCACTCGCTTGTTTAATTATTTTGCGGTCTAGATTTCTTCTTTTTTTAAGTACGAAGTTGTTGACGGACTCCAAACCCCCCCCCCCCCCCCCCCCCAAAAACGAAAACTCTTCGGTTCTCCACGAATTACACAAGTCACCCAAATCAGCGTTAAAAAAGCGGGAGGCGCCGAAAAGCACTAATTTGCATCACTGAGCCCCGCTCCCTCTCTCACTCTCGCTCGCCCAACCACTAACGTAGCTGGTTTACGTTAGCAAGCTAGCTCTCACACTGTAACATTAGTGCTATCACACAGTCTGTTCTTTATCTGCAAGCTTCTGTCTTCCCCCGCCACAGGCATCTCAGTTGCCGCCGGTTAATAGCCGGTCCTGCTCACTGACAGTCAAACACATATCCCTAAACCCGACCAACAGCCATCTTCGCGCCACTTTCACAATATTAAATTAACATTTCACAACACACAAGTCAGTAATTTATAATTCAATTTAAAACTGTTTGGTTGCTACTGTGATATATTCCTGCTGGCTAGCATTAAGTTAGTTAGTTAGCTTTCCAGCTAGCCAACCTTAGCTGCCATATGCGAAAATATTGCAGATATTTCTGCGAGTTACAACACTCTCAATTTCACATTCTAACCGCATGTTTATAAACCAACTTAAAATGTTGCATAGGAAAAACATACTCACTCATATTCATTTGGATGTCGCTCAGGTCTCTGCCATTGCTTCTTCAGCTTCTCCTGTCCTTCCTCACCGCGAAAAAGCCCACGTCACAATCATATCCCTCATGTGAGCCTCTGCGCATGCGCCACAGGCAATTTACACAGCTGTGTTGCGTTGGAGATAATTGAGCAGCATATGTGGCTTCAACAGGTATCCATTTTAAGAAAACCCTACTTAAATCAACTAGGTTTAAACAGCAAACTCAGATATATCAATTAAATTGGGTAAAGATGCATTCATTAGATTCAACAACTCACAGAGTTCACTTTTTTGAGTGTACTAGAGTGTGAATGTTACACCAGCCATGTGACTCGTACACTGGTGGAGTAATTACTCATCGTGCTCACCGTGAACTGAAGAGGATAATGAGGTTTGTAAACAAAAGGCAGCCATTTTGGCAGCAGTCGACTCACTAACCATCCTCAATGGTATCATTTGACAGGTGTGTGTGAGTGGATGTGTGTTAATGCATGCATTATGTGCGTATGTCTCTGCGTTAGCAATAGGGAGTCGCCATTAATCCTCTCTTGCTCATTTTCTCTCTCTCTCGCTCTGTCTTTCTTCCTCTCTCTGACCAGATTCACTCTCACCAAGGGGGTTTAAATAATCATCAAACAAATAGGTGGTGCATAGAGACCAGGGCTACAGGTGTGCTTTTGTGTGTGTGTCTGTGTGTTACCTTTCCACCTGTTGAAACTGATCCCATAATCACTTCTTCTGAACCCACATGTGTAAGTGCTTGCATGTATATGTGGTGGTTTCCTGACTAAATGCTCTTAATGTTGAACATTTACCATGGGTTACATTTACTTGTAATCTGCTGCTCAACCTTGCATATTTTTATCCTGATCCACTAATCTTTTACTAACCTGCTGTCTTCCTCAGCCCTCTCTCTCTAATTTCATCCTCACCCCAGGCTGGGTTGCTCCTTTGTCAGGAACTGCCTGAACAAAAGCGTGAATATGGAATAAAATTTAAAAAAGATGAAATTAGCCTAAAAATAGGGCCTCCATTTACAGATAATGAGGTGTCCTGTGAAGTGTCTGACTGTAATCAGCACTTGGAAAAAAAGGGAGAATAATCATCCAGCATCAGAAGGGACCGTGGCTTCATATTGAAAGACATTTAAGTGTTGTGAGATTCCACTTACAATAGTAGTTTAGACAAAATCTGTGCTCTGTTTTAAATACAATGCAGTTTATTGCTTTGTCCGGTAAACCAGTTCAAGCCCTGGGTAGCAGGGTAAAGTTTCATCTATGGATAAAGCTGTTTTGTTATTCTTATACTTAATTTAATCTCAGGCTAATTTGGAGTCTTGACTGGAGCTTTCTGAGATCAGTCTTGGGTGTTTTCTACAGTTTGTAGCTATCTTTTTGCATTAGATATTGACAGTGATATTGTATTGCATGTTGCTTTAGTGTTTACATATTTTTGTCCATTAGTTTCGTTGTTGGCATCTTAAAACATTTTTTTTATTGTGATTTAAAAGTGTGCCACTACCCTTGTAAAGGTCCCTAATGGCAGGGTGAACTGCATATTGTCAGACTACCATCTGATACATTGCTAAACAAAACATTATACAAAATACCGATTGGCTTTAAAGAAACCATAGAGGGTAGGAGACGGGATGCAAACTGCAGTCACAGATGGTAAGCTCACATGCTTTGCACGCTTAACTATTCACCCCAACCACCTCCTCAATTCATGTCACTACCACCTTTGCTACTTAGAACGAGGACTCATTATTCACAGAACTGTGACATGTCACTCTTCAGGAAAAGATAAGGTTGTTTTTCTCGAAGAAAGCTCTCCAGTGTGTGTTGCAGACCCAGTCTCGGCTCATTTGCCATCCTGTGGCCCTCGGAGAGTTTCTCTCCTCCGGAAATCACCTGACCTGATCGCCTGCCTGCTCAGCCGTCTCTCATTCCAGCTACCGGCCTTTCGTTTCCACCAATAGTTTACAGTGTTTGTTGCTAAGTTACTGTTTCCTGTTACCTGCCCGTTATCGCATTCCTGTCTTTTTACCTGTTGCCAAAATCCTCCTGGCAGACTGACTACCTGCCTCAGACACTTTGAATTAGTTTTCTTTATTTGACTGCCAGTACTTGGACACTTGGCATACTTTGTCATATATTTTGGGGAAACTTTTGACTTGTGAACATTTTAAATGTATTTGTTTGCCATGCAGAACCTAAAAGTAGAGTTCTGTATAGTCTCAAAGGGTATATTTTATTTTAGCATTATGCAAACAGACTTTTAACTACCTTTTAATGAACCTCATCTCTGCCTGATCCAAATTGTTCTAATCATCCTCTCAGGCAATTCTCAACCAGACTCCTAGGCGAGGATGATGGGCTGCATACAATATACTCTGAATATATCTAAACTGTTTCTGTAAAAAGCAACACGATTAACATGGTTTTAGTGCATCCTTCCATGTGCTTAAAGGTCCCATGTCATGCTTTTCCGGTTATTACCCGTCCCCTTGTGTGTTATGAAGGTTTTTATGCATGTAAACGCTCTGCAAAGTCACAAACCCTCACAGTACACCCTGTAGCGAGTAAAAGTCTAACACAGAAAAGACCTGTCTATGCTGCCCCAGAACGCCTCGTTGGAGATTTTTCTTTTTCTTCCTGGGTACAGTGACGTGCCCATACCCAAATGGACCAATCCGTGGAGCCGTTACGTTAAGTCCGTGGATTGGTCCAAATTGACCAATCCACGGACTTCCTCACACACACTCAATCTTTTCTCAGCTGCAGCTCCGCCGATTTCTCCTCCCTGAGACAGCGGGACGCGGCGAGGCTGTGAGTCGGTGTGTGAGCACACACACAAACTCCCAGCCAGGCTGCGGGTGTGTGTGTGTGTTCGGGCTGGGTTTCGCTGTGTCTCGCTGTCTCGCAGAATGGCCACTGGGCTCATAGGGAGGGGGGGGCAGGAGCTCCAACAAGCCGTTTAGGACAGAGAGTGAATACACATACTATACAGAGATGCTGTATGAGAAACCAATGTGAGTTTGGAAAATTGCACAATTTAAATCTATTTTAGTAGACCTCAACAATGGAATTATGATCAGTAGAAATGGCCATGACATGGGACCTTTAACTGACCTTATTTTTCTTTAATTGCTTACAAAGCATTGAATAACTGGATTATGAGTCTGTTCAAAGTGGTCTCATGGGAAAAACCACGATGATGTCTCTCTTTCTTTGGGTTATGGAAAGCTCCATCATTTTTTTAGTTGTTGTTTTTGATCATGTTCACAAATACAAATCTGATTCAAATTCTTTAACCAAGAAACTTGTCGCAAAGTTGAAAGGCAAACTTCTCATTTGTATACCACCTGCTGCCACATTGCGCGTGTGCATAGATGTTCACAATGTTTACAGACGGGAGAGCAAAGTACAAGGACCCATATTCCCAAATACCAGCTGTCATGGCTACCTGCTCATCCTTCTTTCTGTCTCCATCCTTCTCTTTGGGCTTTCATTCCCTGCCTGCTTCCTCTACATGACAGGCAGCATAAAAGAGAAATATGGAAGAACACTGAAGTAAACCTCCAATTAAACTCTTATAATCAACATTGTCCAAGGTGTTCACGGAATCCTCATTTCATTACATCTTGTTGCCAAGAAACATTTGAATTTACTTTTTAACATTTTCTGCAGTGAGCTGTTTTTTTTCATTCTGTTGTCTTGGCAAAAGCAAATGTAGAAATGCATTTAATAGAACTGATACAGCCAGAAATGCACAGAGGTGTATTATATTGTATCAGAACATGTTAAAAGTGGACTAACCATGTAGGACACAATAGTCGACACTGGTAAAATGTTCACAAAATATTAGATAGTTCTAATAATTCCTCTTGTCTTCTCCTCCTAGATTTTCCAATTTTATATTTTTAATCTATACATATTTCCATAACAACCCTCTTTTAACTGTCTTTTGTATTACTTGAGTTCATGCACTGAGGTTTTCTCTGCACTAGTTTTCTTGCTCAGTCTCACTTCTATGCCTTTCTCTTTTCTTTTCCTTTCCATATTGTAAGTTTTGTGTGCACTTCAGTACAGCAATGGTGAGTGCTTGCTATGTTTATACACAATGAGGTGTGTGTGGCCAGTAGAAATATATAAAAACATGGTAATCCGTACGAAAAATGCCCACTGGTAAGAAACTTGTGCTGAAGAATGAACACTACCTTTTTTCTTTCGGATTGTTCTCTTACGGCTCGATGAGTAGAGCACAACCTCTGTTTATTTGCTGAACTTCCCATGGGATTTTCTCTTTCTGTTGCCATTTAAAACTCCAGTGAACCCCCAAAACAGGTCAGCTGTAGTCAGCCATCTTGACTCAATATCTCCAGGGAGTGGGTGCTATATTCATCAAGTATGCTTCAAATTCTTTCCGACTCATGCACACACAAGCACCCACCGTTCAGACATATAGACAGGTGTGTCATTTGTCTCTCTGTCCCCGTTTGACTTGGCTGCTTTTAGTTGGGGAATAAAGCTAGGTGTTGAACAAAAGTAGTGCGAAAACTGGTAGGAAAACGCTGCTTTGTGTCATGTATGTATAGTACGACTTAAATATCTCCAGTCCTACATAAGATAGAAAAACAACCAAATAACAGATGCATCGTACGATCAATACCTGTTACAATTAATTATAGGCTATTATACAGTAGTTAAGAAATTATTGAAACAAGAAGTAGAGCTTCACAAGACACAAATCAGATCATCATTTGTACCAAAAAGGCTCCTGGGAAACACCGTAATCAGATTCAGTGCCAGAGTGAATGACTTATGCTGCTGAATATTTGGTATGCAGTGCCAGCTCCCTCTCATTCATACCTACATGATATAGAGAGGTATAATATTTAGGGGAGAATAGTGAAGTGCTGCTGTGGTTGCAAGAGTAATGGAGAGGCAGGGAATGAGACAGGAAGTCAGTAAGTAAGGAGAGATAGTGCTGATAAATGTTCCAACCTGTCCATTTATTTTGCTGCAGTTTCACAGTTACTAAAACAAATCTGCATATCTGGGCTCCTTACAGGGACAGAGAAATAGACTAAGGCAGATGGAGACAAAGGGACAAAAAGCAAGAGAGAAAAAGACGGAGCGATAAGAGAGGTCAGTGTGCATTTAAAGTGATTCAAATAAGTAATGTTTTCCTTTAGAACAACACAATCTAGAAAGTTTGGTTCGAAAACTTTAAAAGTTTCTCCTATCATTTATTCAACTACACTCTTTTACATGATTTGTTTCTTTTCTCCCACAGTTACCTTTTCACAAATCTTATACCTGCTGCACTTTGCCTTTTTTTAAAAACCTAAAGCGTGTCCTATCCCTCTGCGTTTACACTGAGGTCAGACAGCTGCGAAGCTGTGTGTGTCTGTCTGTGTGTGTCTGTGTGTGTGTCTGTGTGTGTGTGTGTGTGTGTGTCTGTGTGTGTCTGTGTGTGTCTGTGTGTGTCTTTTCATGGCACAGGTGGAGCTGACAGCAGGCACTGGCAGAAAAACAAGGTTTAACAGTTGGCAGTGCTTGAGAATTCTGTACCAAACACTCTCCGTGCACTTAAAGAACACACACACACACACACA
Organism: Trematomus bernacchii; assembly: GCF_902827165.1. Taxonomy (NCBI): domain Eukaryota; kingdom Metazoa; phylum Chordata; class Actinopteri; order Perciformes; family Nototheniidae; genus Trematomus; species Trematomus bernacchii. The sequence continues at coordinate 4,074,799 of NW_022988066.1, read as the reverse complement.
CACACACACACACACACACACACACACACACACACACACTGATTTAGACACGCTCATTGATGCACTACTGCTCGTGCTGTTTCTAAAATACACATTCACATGCACAAACACGCCTACTTGTAAGTACATACTCTTAAATGCGCACACACCACCAGAGTCGTGCCCACACACACTGTTCAGCCTGGAGGGAGCTGTGTCATAAGGATCTGATTTCTGATTCTTATATAAGACTGTATATACTCTCATACTTTTATTTCTGGTTACATATTATTAGCATTTGTATTTCATCATGCATTTCATTACAGGTCCTCTTCATAGTGTTCAGACATTTTATTCTACATTTTCACACACCTAGCTTAATGTTTAGAGTTCCTGTTTGTATATTTTATTAGACTGAGAGAGAAGGACTTTTGTTTGTTTATTTTTTATCTTTCCCCTTGCATTTTGATTTTTTTTAACAATGTTTTTTAATGAAAAATTAATTGAAAACAGCATTATTCAACTGTATGACCCATTTAGAAAATAAACATGGAGAGATCTATGGAGTTGACTGGACATTGTGTGTGAACAGCACATTATATTGGTTGTTCGGTCCTGGAGAGATTATTATGGTAATTGTGGAAATGGTTAAGTTAGTCGAAAGTATGTATTTTGGTACATGTGGATAATGGTCACGCACAATGGTTACATTTTGTATTTTGATGTCAGTGACCCATCGATTACATAAAGTGAGTTAGTGCGGGCTACATTTTACGGTCAACTGTAATGATTTGCACCAGTTGAGTAAAAGGAGTGACTTTTAAGCAATGAGAAGTTAGTGTTTTTTTTATACAGACACCCACCAACATATGAGTACAGAGGAAGTTGAGCATGAGGATACATTTTACAGTGTTTAAGCTGACTGATATTGTGCCATTTTTATTTAAGTCAAAGTATATGGCAGACTATAACAAAGAGAGTTCGAGGCTCCGGCTGCATAAGGAGTGGAAGAGTGTCAGAGCATATGGTCGGCACTTGTCACTGCAGGTGAAACTCCACGAGCCGCAGAACTCGACTTTCTCGGTCGATAAACCATGCATTGAGAAATATATAGATTCAAATGACTACTTTACCATCAACACTGATTGGACACCTACATAAGTGGTGTCAAATGTTCACATTAAGGCAGTATCGATTGGCTTTGGTATCTTCCTATCATCCTCCTCAAATTGTCATTGCTCCTGCTACAAAGCTTCAAGCTGTATTTGTATCTTGAGGCTTCGTCTTTCTCAAGAGACCCAGTTTATAAATGAGTTAGAATTGATTTCCTGGAATACATCGTATAATGTTTGGCTCCTATTTCCTGTCATATGTTTGACATCCACTGACAACACCTCTGGTCATGTCCTATGTATGCTTGTTTCACATGTATGTGTGCTTGTTGTTAATTCTATATAAGCATGTCTTTATAACAAAATATTCTTCTGTTCACATGTTCTTCCATCTCGATGTCCATAATGTGCTCTCCAGGGACAGTGTGTTCTGATGTCTGCTACATAAAGCTTGTTATAGCCTCTGATTGCTACCTAATCACAACACTGGCATTGTGGTGCAGCATATTTCCTACACACAACAACACACACATAAATAAACACACTCTCAAACACATATATGCATACACAGCGTCATGCACTTAGACACATATATGGTTGCCCAAATATGCACTTTACCACACCCATATGCCTCAGCTGCTATTTTGCCATATTACAGGTAATGAGCCAGTCTGTATGTCTCCAGTCTGTCCAGAGAAAGAGAGAGAGAACTACTGTACACTGCAGTATGACTGTTGCTCGTACATATAAACATGCATAAACAGCCATAGCCTCCTTATCCATCAAATGTTGAAGTGTTACTTACAACTTTTTCATATGTATTTCATTAAAGCAAGTTTCTCCGTAACTTCACTACAAATAAAGTATTTTATTTTTTTCAAGCCCAATAATACAAATCCCTAATTTTTCTTGAGGGGTTTGAACTATCTGTTCTACCAATCGACTGAAGCATCAATTATATCAGAAAGCATATCTGCATCAGGCAGGATCAGTGACACCTTGATGTTTTTTCTCCTGTTTAGGGAGAACAACCAACTTTGAAGAAAAGTCAATGACTTCACACACTTAGAAAATGTGAACTTTTGTCTACCTTTCATACCGTTTTTAATTGATGCATAAGGAAATGCAACAACATTGACCTGATTTGAAACACAAGTACTACATTTGGAAGCACTGCTTGGGTACAAGTAGGAAGCAAGTGAGAGTTTATAGTACCTTGTTTATTAGTTTGTAAAGTTTAACTTAGCGAGTTAACTGAAAATGTTGATATAGAAACTGAACCAACTTTTGCTATACCGAATAAAATGAAAAGACTGCAACATTAAACTGCATCATTAATTATAGATCATTACCTGGCTAGACTATGAAGTCTGCAATATGGCTGCAAAGCGGAACACACACACACACACACACACACACACTCACACTCACACTCACACTCACACTCACACTCACACTCACTCTCTCTCTCACTCACACTCACACTCACACTCACACTCACACTCACACACTCTCACTCACACCAACATGCTTTGTGAGGAACCCTGGGAGCTCAGAACACCGCCAGTGCTTGTTAGGTATAGGTAATTAATCATGTAAATTACCTCCTCCTCTCACGCCCCAGGGACAGATGGGTCCTATGTTTGGATTTAAGTAGGTGTTCAGCATCACATTCCTGGTGATTAGCATATAGCTCAGCACATTAAAATACAGTTTAACTTAGATTAGTCAAGCATAGGTTGGTTTAACTCCACAGTGGTGTTTTCACCTCTGAGATGGAGAGTGTGACTAGTGAAGGTATTACCATAGGAGGCTGTTTCTAGAGCATGCAAGACTACACAGAAAATAAACCTGCACATTTTCAAAAAATACGTTATTTTCATTATTTTGATTGTTATTGCGAAATGAGTCATGATACTGGAAGGATTGATCACTTGGATTGTTTTAGTCATTATTCTCCATATCATTGAAACAAAAACAATTACATGAATAGGGTCTAATTCCTTTAAGAGGATATGTTCCAAACACATGTTTTGTCATGTGTGTAGAATATTATTTCTGGCTGGGATGCATTACCATTACTCTATTCAAAGTGGTATTTTAACAGATAATTAGTCTTTAACCAATATTACAAATGTTTTTGTTTAAATCTAGGACTAAGTTAAGATTGCATTTTTTTAATTGGCTTTTGTTTAAAAACCCCAAAAGCAAACTTTACAGTCTCCAGACATATGAGATTCTTACATGTTATTCTTCTGCATATTTTAGCTAGCTTTACTCAAGTCACATTCATCACTTTAAATAAGCCTTTGCACTTTGCTGCCAACTAGTCTGACACTCAGGTTGTGCCACATTGGTTGTCTTTTTCCAAGAAGAAATTATTTGTCCTATCCTTTCTCCCCCGTCTGCTAAGTGAGCATTTGGCAACAGTGTCCCTGTCTCTCTTCTGTGAGGACAGAATAAAGCTAAATCCAATAGTGGCTGGGCATGTTGCCCTTTTTGCCCTCCTATGCATGGTTTTGTGCCAGAACCTGTCCCACCACCAAAACAATCGACTAAGAGGTCTTCATGTAATTATCACTTTCGCCACTCAGGCCTAGGCTCCACGGGAACGAAAACTGGTTGAATCCGCATATTTCTCATGCGTATAGCCCTTTAAGCTACACGACGCCGTAACGGAAATGTAGAAACAGACCCTGCAAACGACAACGGGTCCAAAGGTGGATAGATCTGGGAACGGAGCGCTCTGGGGGGTCCAACGGGGCCGTGGGGTCGCCTATACGGTCATCCGTTTCTGATAATGACGACGCAATAGCCCCGCCTCTTCCCACCTCTGCTGCTCACCCCCGCAAAAGTACACTGCACACTGAATTCAGATTATTTATCTTTATCTCGATATGGACATAAACGCGAGTGAAGTCTAATCTGACAGGACGGAGACACGCAGCTCCTCCGGCTGTGATGCAGCGGGAGCAAAACACACACTTCAAGTCAGATCACCACCCTTAGCTATTTTAATTACCTCTCAAACTACCTAAACTAGTTATAAATATGTTTCTTTTTACTGTCGGGTTTACTTACTGGATCAGCTGCTGCATGAGGAAGCATGCAGATTTAAACTTTAACACACGTTGACCGGCGAAAAACTCTGCGCGGTTCCCTCGGCCCCCACCGCGGAGAATAAACAGAAGTGCAGCCATGACAACCATTCTTCTTCGCTGCTTTTGTGGAGGAAGTTGCTGCTTTTTGTGGAGGAAGTTACAGCGCCATGTACAGGTTCGGCATATGTACTGCAGCTTTTGGAGCAGGTTGGATGTAAACGGAGCCGTGTCGTGGAGCTTGACACAATCCGGTGTATATTGCGTGTGGGCGGTTGCGTTTGCGTTACTCCGATGCATTTTGCCGTATGCGTTCCCGTGGAGCCGGGGCCTCAGATTACTTTTGTTGCAATCACTCAAACAGCAGCTTTCTGAATGAGCATGTCACACTATCTTATCTTTTCTTTTAAAGAAAGTTAAGAAATGCTAAGATATAGCCAATAAAGCTTTCATTCTCCTGTGTTTTGGAATTAATTATATACTTTTTTGCATGACAGCAAGCTGTTCTGTCTTATTGTCCTTCAGCTGGTATACTAAAGTTCTGAATTCACCACTGAATAAACTTTTTATTTTGAGCATTAGCCTTGGGGAGCCAAGCTGTGCACTGACGTTCCGCTCTTTATATATCAACAAGAATATATTCTGACCCAGGTGTGGAAGTCAGAGAATATGATTGAGGGATTGTCTCCACACAGCTCATCAACCTGGCATGGCTTAGCCGGCGGCTAGCGGCTGACGCTGCTAACAGCAAGCACATCGCAAACAGCATCCAACAATGCTGACAGAGTTAACAATATTAACCTGGGGGGGGGTGGAAGGTGGGCGTTATGCATATACGACAACAATTTCAGAGAGCGTCATCTTTCCCTGCATGGTACCACATTATAGGCTATATCTTTACTTAGCATATAGTTGTTTTTCTGCTATCTTAATGTTCTTAATGTCATGGAGATAACTAAGGAAAATGTTTTGGCACATCTAGTCAGACACAAAAAGTTCCAACGTTAAAAAGGTAATTTCTTCTGGTTGTAATGCAACATGATAAGCTACTGGAAGACCTTTAATTAACTTTGTCTTACCTTTTAGAGTTTAGTGAGATTATGCACTTGGTAGAAAAACAATAATTTCTACCTGCGGGAGTTTATTTATAAAGTCTGATTCTGTACACAACTTTGCAGTTCCAGCCTCCTTCTGGGAATCTGGTTTTTCTGGAATGACTTCAAATTGTTGTTTTAAATGTCCCAACAGTGCTGTGTGTCTATGAATAATATTCTTACTTTTTGTAAAAGGCTGTCGAGCTTCAAACCCATATTTATTAGTCTCAGAGCTGTGTGTGTGTGTGTGTGTGTGTGTGTGTGTGTGTGTGTGTGTGTGTGTGTGTGTGGTGTGTGTGTGTGTGTGTGTGTGTGTGTGTGTGTGTGTGTGTGTGTGTGTGTGTGTGTGTGTGTGTGTGTGTGTGTGTGTGTGTGTGTGTGTGTGTGTGTGTGTGTGTGTGTGTGTGTGTGTGTGTGTGTGTGTGTGTGTGTGTGTGTGTGTGTGTGTGTGTGTGTGTGTGTGTGTGTGTGTGTGTGTGTGTGTGTGTGTGTGTGTGTGTGTGTGTGTGTGTGTGTGTGTGTGTGTGTGTGTGTGTGTGTGTGTGTGTTTTTGTGTCAGGCTTTAAGGTTTTATGTTTTCATTTAAGACATGACAGAATCATTTTTAACCAGTAATAGTAACATTATGGCTACTAACATGGTGGCCATTAAAAAAATGAAACTGAGATGTGATTTTTTTTTATTAGCCCTTTACGGTGTGGTTGCATGCTTTGCTGCTTCTGACCTGTAAACATTACAATGCAGTTTGGGTTACAAACCAGCAGTAGGACGGACAATGTTTACAGCTGTAATTTATTGTTGTGACTCTCTTCTCCATTAAGTAGTTTAATGTGTGTTTGGTTGTGTCTGCACGGTTATAGCCAGCGTAGCAGTTAAAGTCGGTCTGCTCCTTTATAGTTTAGATAGTCACTGCGGAAATACCAGCAATGCACATTGGAGACATGGATTGATAAGCTGCTCAAATTCACACATTTACTACACAGTGTTACTAACCATACTATAAACTTCCAACTGGAACACACAGAGGTGGATATTGAGCATGTCCATGTTCTGCGATATTTCAGGATTGGACATTAAAAATGAGAGTATAAGCCTTTTATTTTTAACAAATCCATAAACATTAACATTTCCTAGCACCATACAAACAGTAACAGTAATTATTGTGAAGTATTTGTTGTTTGAACCTTAACAAGTCGCACCTTTGCAATTGATTACCATATTCTGGAAAGAAGGTTATCGTTTCTTATAGAATATTTACAGACAGGGGCGGACTGGGGGGAAAAAGTGGCCCGGGGATTAATTGACAGACAGGCCCACTTAATGCGCGGCATGTATCGGCCGGCCGGCGACGAAAGTATGTTACTTAACAAAAAACCCTATGCATTTGATGTTATTTTGGACCATTATTCATATAGTAATCACATTACCTGAGCCCTTGAGTTGCCTAGAACAAAAATAGTTACAGCATATATGTAGTGATTTTAATGTTAACAGATCATTGATGCAATAACATTTGGACCCAATTTGCCTGACTTGACACATGGAATAAAACATGGACGTAGGAAGCATCCTCAATGTGGGTGAGACAATTTAACAGGGGGTGTGGGCAGGTGGTGGACCTCACCTCCTCTAGGGGGAGTCCGGGAAGATTTTTTTTAAATGTTGAAGTTAAATGCATCAATCTGGTGCACTTTGAGAGGAAAATTAGGGACTAAATCTATGGATACATCTCTCAACACCCATATGAAACAGAACTGTAAACAGATTTACTTTTTCTTTCAACATTTATTTGAACAGCAAGTGGAGGCAAAAGTGACTGCACCCAAAACAATAAACCTGCTAGCTAACTAGCCTAAACTCAGTAACAGAATGTGGGCAACACGTTCTTCTCCACAGCCGCGCGACCTCTGAGTCAGACGTCACTTCCCCCTTTTCTATCCTACGGGTACAGCTACTCCCCCTGAACCCCGTTTCCCTGCCAGGGAGTGGCCGGAACACTTACCAATGTGGGCCGGTAGGATTTAGGCAAAATCGGCCGGATTTGTAACATGTAAACAATATAAGTTCCTTCATACCTGTACTAGTGGTGAATAGAACATATTTGGGGTCCAATAGCAACTTTGATGATCAACAAAATATGTGAGCAGCAGTCCGTGAATGCACATGCAGTACATTTCAGGGAAGCAATACACATTTTGAATTACCACAGTATTCACGTATTTGCCGCACACACGCACGCACGCACACGCACAGTCTCGAGATTATACAGCTGGTTTACTCTTTTGGTTTGTGACATTATATGAAAGTGACCCATGCATTGCACACTCATACTGTATACTACAGATGTCAACTGTGTAATGAAGCAACCTCCTCCACATTACACACCCTGATATACACACACACACCTGCCAGACTAGTGGATGCCAGCATGTTTTAACCCTGGGGCTCTGCTGGCGAGTAGACAGAACATAAGAAGAGGGAGAGAGATAAGGGGAGTAAAGCAAGAGAGGGGAAGAGGGAAGCCAATACAGGTAGAGCGAGAGATGGAACAAGAGGGCAATAAGCACATGGTAAACCGTAAGGGATGATTGTGAGAAAAAAACAGAAAAAGAGAAATGGGGGGCGTGAGAGGAGTGAGTCAGAGAAGATGCGATGTGGAGCTGCAGCTGACCCTGAGCTGAGCTGCATTAGCAGTCCGAGTACAGGAAGGAGGAGGCATCGACTGGGAAAGACAGATGGAGGAAGAGCGAGGGCCGATGGTGCACAGAGAGAGAGAGAGAGAGAGAGAGAGAGAGAGAGAGAGAGAGAGAGCGAGAGCGGGAGATAGAGAGAGGTTTATGATGTATTGTATGTTACTGACCCTGGGCTGGGCAGAGCTGGCCCAGTCTGGCACATTCTGACCACAGAAAGACAGATGTCCAGGATGACTGCCAACGATGTGTGTGTGTGTGTGTGTGTGTGTGTTGTGTGTGTGTGTGTGTGTGTGTGTGTGTGTGTGTGTGTGTGTGTGTGTGTGTGTGTGTGTGTGTGTGTGTGTGTGTGTGTGTGTGTGTGTGTGTGTGTGTGTGTGTGTGTGGGTGTGTGTTGTGTGTGGTGTGTGTGTGTGTGTGTGTGTGTGTGTGTGTGTGTGTGTGTGTGTGTGTGTGTGTGTGTGTGTGTGTGTGTGTGTGTGTGTGTGTGTGTGTGTGTGTGTGTGTGTGTGTTTTATAGTCCCACCACTTCTCAGTGCTGTAGGCTACTGTATTCTGAGCTGCTTTTACAGTAAGAGCAATACGTGTGTGTGGACGGCTACAGGAAGACTAAGGGCCTCAAAATGCAAGCATCCTCTGCTACAGGAAGGTTTTAGTCACTGTTTTACTCTTAATACATATAAGCATCAAAGAAGATTTTAAGATTTTTTTTTTAAAGACATCACCTTTGCGGAGATGAATGACCAATGACTCAGTTTCATTTCCAATGCAAATTCCGGTTTCAAAACCACATGAAATACAACTGCTTTATTCAATAGTTTAACATAAGCAGTGGATGAAATGGCATGAGGAAAGTCAAAGGTGTTGCCTGTAGTGATGAAACCACAGAGAATAATCCGACCCTGCAGTTCCCCTCAGATCTGCAGAGTATTTCAGCATCTTTTAGCATATGTTTTGCTTTTACAGCCTGCAACCTAACTGTTAGATCAATATTCCTGTGTTAATGGGCTTTGCAAAACCTATGGTGACTGTGTTGGAAGGCTAATATGCACCTCACGTGAGTCTCTTAAAATATTAAACTGCACTGCAGGGCTAAGCTATCGACGGAGATACACTTGTAGAACTTGGCTGTTTGTGTTCAGCCATTCACGTTAATTGCTAATGGAGTTTGTTAAGACTCGAGGAAGACAACGTTAACGAAGATGAAGAAAGACTCTCTCAGCAATATTCTTCTTTTCACTGAAAACTTTCTACACGCTGAGATCGCTGTTCTAGAATAACTAATAAATGTAAACACAGTGGTTGCGTAAACTACTCTGCATGATACACATAACAAGTATTCATACTTGGATGTAACTCCATTTCTATAGATGTACAGAGCCAGTCACTCTGTATCACAAAGACAATGCAAACATGTAAACACGGTAACTTGGAAATAAAAAGCATACAAAGTCATCATAAATATAGCTATGCATGTAGTTGCATAGATGATATCCACGGGTGAAAAATATGTCTCTTATCTCGGCTGGTGAACATAGTACAGTGTTTAGTTGCCAAGGAGACAGTGATTTATCCCAGTGTTAAAAAGTGAGTGAAAGTTTGACTTCTATTTACCAGGAGGTCAGAATACATGATTTGAAATAATGAATAATGTTCCTTAGAATGGATATGTAGCTACTGTAGTCAACAATAAAAATAAAATGTCCACCCTAAAAACGTCACGTTACAGCTTTTATGCTGCGCCTAAGTTGCCAACAAATAAATGAATGCAGTTTTAAGAAATGGTTCAATTTTGAGGGACATTTGAAGAGCCTTATCTGAGGAAAAGTCCTGAATGTGCCACCTTGTTATTGAAAGGGCTTGTGATTGTTTAATCAGCACACGGTGGCTGGGTGGAGAAACTCTGTTGTGACTTGTTTGAACAAAATCAGAGAGAAATAACAAAGAAAGGTGTCAGATTATTGCCTCCTGCTTGCTCGCCTTGTCCATATCCGCCCGTCTTTTGTGCCTAAGAATCCCTCTTTGATGAAAAACGAGTGGTCAGCAGAGAGTAACAGGGGTGTACCCATCTGCTACCCATCCCCACTATCCGTCTCTCTCCTTTCTCTCCCCCCTTTTTCACCCTCCATAACTCTCTCGGCCCAATCAGTTTCACTTTTATCCAGCCAATAGCTCCATTCGGCCCAGCTGAAGTCTCATCATCATTATCCCTTTCTCTCCCTCCCCCCAGCCCTCTATTTCATTTTACCCTCCATCTGTCCATCTCCTCTTTTCAGTTCTTTCTCAATCTCCTCTTTTCTCCTCTCTTTCTTTGTCTTGTGCCAGGTCCTCATCCAGGGTACCAGCTGTGACCCCTGCAGCCCTACCTCCTCTCCTCTGTGCCAAGTGTTGGCTCTTTTTATAATCAGAGACGGAACGGCAGGGAGAGAAGAGGGATGGCTAAAAAGGGAGAGGAGGCAAATTAATCAAAGAACACATTTCCATTTAGCGACACCAAAAACTTGTGTGAAAATGTTCATGTTAGCACTACAGGGACCAATCAGCAGCTTATTTTTAAATCTTTGGAGGGATAATTCAAAAAGGTTGCTGTGTTTGTTCTGCTGACAATTTCCGATTGCATGATGCAGGAGAGAGACATTCAGATCACATTGAGATGAGAAAGAATCTTGATTTGAAATTGGACAAAAGACGGGCCCAATACGTTCTTTGCTGTGCACGAATAAAGGTAGCAGTCGGCAGCATGATGGAGAGAGAAATGCAACAATGTCAATGATTTAAAGTCCACCTGAAACCACATTTAGCCATCGTTTATAGTAGAAATAATAGTTTTACCATCAATTATATAGTAACACTGCAGAAGTTATTTCAGTTTACCAAATATGATAATTAATTGCTTTCCTAATACAACATTTATATTTTTTACAAAAACAATACCGACATATTTATTTTTCTCAATTATCGATGTTGGATTTAAATTATGGAAAATAACCCATTACGTGCCCATTTTCCATATGTTGTCATTTAGAATGTTTTTTTAGTATCTTCTGCAGCAGAAATATTAAATCCAATTCTAATGTTCTGTAGCTGTAGCTCCACTCAACGTGTTTCCACTGAGGATTTAGTTTGTGCCTTCAGCTATATGAGATAGCTTTTTGATAAGAAGCAAAGCGGCTTAGAACTGATCCATCACAGCCAAATCTACTGTATTTATCATTCAAGTAAACAACAATGACAACAATTCTGACTGAATACAGGTTACGTTCTTACTGGAGCATTATGCTATTTATTGTCACCCTATCATGTAACTGTAACTGATAAGCACCCTTGGGTGACAGAGCAAATCATTGTTGGTCCTGATCAAACATTTAATGATGAAGAAGAGCAGCCCTAGGGACAAACTAATATAGTCATTCTGAAAATGCAATGAAAAACAAGATTTCATTAATAACGCAAGGTAACACAAGCCGTGAGAACAACAATTCTCAGGGAAGTACTACCTTTTTTTGCCAAAACTAATAAAAAAAAAACTGAAAATCAACGTCAAGATCACATTATTTCTCTTACAGAAAGCTAAAAGGGGTCTCATATTATTTAAAACTACCTTACCAATGAGCAGACAAATGCAGTCGTAGATATAGATTAAGTTGGTTTGATACAAAATAAAGACAGAATAAGGCCGCTGGAGATGGAGGGAAAGAAGAACATGGAGTTTATTTATACTGAAATCTTTACTAATTACCCAGGGACATGCAGCTCAGATAAAACACACATATGCCATTTGAAGTGAGGTATCAAAAAATGTTTCAAGTAAGCTTAGTAGGCAAACACACCCTGTATACAAAATTATGTTTGTTCAATGACTCGCATTGAGGCTAAAGTTGCAATCCCTTCCACCGTCACCCTGCTGATTATGGGCACTCGTGTTAGGATTTTCTTCGATGGTAAATGCATCCAGAACATTTTGTTTGTGCCAAATGATGAACACACAAACAAACATTGGAGGCAAATTAGAGCTGATGGACCATGCTTGCCTCCCCTGGCCTGGTAAGAGGTCATCGCTTTGATAGCGGCCTCGCTGTCTCTTCCATTTTGTCGCACAGAGAAAAGTTTGCTTTTAGGTTATAGTTGCGAGAAACTTGGCCTTTTGATTTTGTTTCCCATGGCTGTGAACCAGTGTGAGGCCAGACACTTCTGAAGCTTCTCTGTTGTCGGGTGGTTGTGCGCTGCAATATCCATCTCTCGCAGTGTAGCCATCCTTTGACTTGTCCCTGACAAGAGAGAGCCCGGCTGTAACTGCCCTCTAGACTGCCACTTTGTTCAGAAAAAGGCTATTTAGCCTCTAAACTAATCATTCATTTTTAGGTAAAGAGAGGCTGTTTCAAGTTTTTTATAGGCAAATGGACACCAGGACAATGGCACCGTGTTTAAACCCATTAATTATAACGTTTATGGGCAGTGCAGCGGACATTATCTTTCTCATTCACAGCCAAGAAGCGTTTTTTGTGAGTAACTATATGAGGGTATTTCTGTTTAGTCAGGTGTCACCAAACAAAGCTGGTCTACAGAGATAGCAACACAAACCAGTGGTTGTTTGTATCATATTTAGTTTGAAAACACAGCTAATTTTGTAATAAACCATGGCTTTGTGTAAAATATTGTTTAAGCAGAAACTCTTTCATTGCACCATGTTTATTAATGCTGGGGATTATGAAGGGCTGCTTTCCAATGCAAGGAAAACACAGATCAAGGACTGTCATCCCCAGAATGAAATGCTCTGTTGACAGTGACTGGGGATAAGGATTCAAACAATGAATGCAAAATGTTTAGTAAAGCCTTGAATGCTTAGATGCTCGTCAGAATTAATTTGGCACTTCAGTAATCTCAGGGACTGGCAGAGAAAATAATTTTAATTACAGCCATCTCACCAACGTTAATTAAGCCAATAACTTGGGTGATTATGGCCTTTTGGCTGCATGCTGCCGAGCCGTGCATATTACGAACCTGTAAGTAAACCTGTCCCTTCAGTAAAGGAATATCGTCATGCTGCATTTCGGCAGTCTACTTAATAAACATACCTACTCCTTACACTTATTAGTAACCGTAGGAGAGCATGATTAATGTAACACAAGGTAATATTCAGTGTTAACATCAATATCACTAATCAATAAGGGCATACCGTAAGGTTCCCAGCTGCCATTCAATTATAAACAAACTCATCTTTATTATAATAGTAACTGCTCTCCTTTTCATCAAACAAAGTCCCTATGACTCATCCTGAAATGTGTTCAGAAAGGAAACGGACACATGGGAAAGGTCTGTGACGCAACTGAATTCAAACTGGAATAGGAAATGCTGACTGCGGATTACTGTGCACCCTTATGCAATAGATACTGGGAAGTGATCCTAATAATACATTAAAAAAACTATAGAAATATACATCTCTGTAAGTCTTTTTTTCTGTTATAAACTGAATCAGGGTGGCATTTCTGCTATTTACTGTACTGCATCGTCATAGGTGGAGAACATTGTTTTTACCCAATCCATACCAGTTTGTACCTACATTTTATAGGACAGTTATGAATTCAGTTTTAACACTGGCATTACAGTAAACTACGACAGACAGAACATAGCAACAAACTATAAGTAGAAAACAGTTTCCGAGCTATTCACATGGAGTCCATGGACACTTATCCTGGGTTTGGTATGTTGAATAGGGAAAGACATGTCATCTTGGGGAAAGTGTTATAACTGACATTATTTGGGTACATTTACAGTACAAGCAGTGAAGAGCTTAAGTTGCTTGTTAATGTCAACATCACATATATATAATGAACAGTAGTGTCTTGTAGTGAGTCTCTTTTTGTTGTGTTTCCATACCCTTAACCCTCGAGATGCTTCGCAGCTAAAGAGACATCTCTGGAGAGCTGTTTGTTATCGCTTTGATGATGGTTCTTCCTTTTTTCCAATCACTTTGGTATAAGATTTGATTGCTAAAAAAGGCTGAGTTGTACAGCTTTGGTTATACAAGTTCCTTATAAAGCTTCACAATGTGGTGTTACCAGAGGTGGGGGACTCGAGTCACATGACTTGACTCGAGTCAGACTCGAGTCGCATATTTTTGCGCATATTTGAGTCGCCTCTGAGAAGTGCAACTATGTGGGTGTTCCCAAATGAAAGAAATGTGTTTAATCTCAATGTCGCACTGTCTACACACACACACACACACACACACACACACACACACACACACACACACACACACACACACACACACACACACACACACACACACACACACACACACACACACACACACACACATCATGCGCCCTGGTACATACACTATTCCGTTATATTGGCTTTGATGCAATATTTCTGTGTGCACAGACACAGTTAGGAAGACAATGAGACAGTGTCATATGGGAGCACCTTAGACAGGAGAAATGCTGTGAGCCTGCTGAAGGGGAGCCGGGGCAGGAGGCTTAACATGTTGATGTAAAATATTTGTACTCCTGTTATCACTTTAGAGCCCTTTTAGAACTTATAGGGTTATAATTTCAGCGCCCCACTCTCCATTGCTGTTTATGTTGAAAATCAAACTAAACTTTTCATAACCACAATATTTTTAACTGATTTAAATGCGGAAACTGGGGTTATTCATCAGAATTTCGTATGACTTGACTTGTGACTTGCTTGACCTGAGCAATGACTTGACTTGACTTGCTTGACTCTCCACAGTGACTTGGGACTTGCTTGAGACTTGTAGGTTAAGACTTGATACTTGCTCATGACTTGCACATGTAGGACTTACTCCCACCTCTGGGTGTTACTGTCCAGCTTACATCCTTGTTGTCAGAGTGTCTCTATACTGATAGTTTAACTGTCCTACAGTGATGGCATGTACTGCACACAATATCTGAGATTCTGTAAAGTTATGTGTGCATATGAGTGTTTTTCATTATGATAAATAACCCTTCTAGGACATCAAACCCCCTTCCCTCCTTTTTGTCTGTGCTGGTTTCTGTTATTTTGCCAAAAGCCCTCTTACCACTCAATAAGTGTGTGTGTGTGTGTGTGTGTGTGTGTGTGTGTGTGTGTGTGTGTGTGTGTGTGTGTGTGTGTGTGTGTGTGTGTGTGTGTGTGTGTGTGTGTGTGTGTGTGTGTGTGTGTGTGTGTGTGTGTGTGTGTGTGTGTGTGTGTGTGTGTGTGTGTGTGTGTGTGTGTGTGTGTGTGTGTGTGTGTGTGTGTGTGTGTGTGTGTGTGTGTGTGTGTGTGTGTGTGTGTGTGTGTGTGTGTGTGTGTGTGTGTGTGTGTGCTGTACATCCAAGCATTGTCAGTCTGTACCCGCTTTCTCTGAGTATTGATTATTTTTGATTAACCCAGGTTTGTAAATCCCTTAAGAATTGTTGATGATCAAAGGTCAATTTCCGTGTCTTAGAGTTTGATACACAGAACACTATTATCTTTTTCCGTGGATCGCATTGTTTTTTTACTTTGTCAGTGCATATGCCCAAGGACATATTGTAACAAAGAAGGTTAGTGACCCTGTGAAATATAAATGACAATATTAGAATCAATTTTGCAGACTTAAAGGTGGGGTAGCTAATTTTGGAGAAACCAGCTCGAGTGCGCTAGAATTTGAAAATACACAACCGGAAAAAATCTGCCACTTCCTTACAGAGCCCCTCCTCCAACACACACGAATACGCACATGACCAATGAGGGCACGAGATAAGTGTGTGCACAGATGGAAGGCTGACAGGCAGGTAGGCCATCCAGTTATTTTAGCCGGGCCGGCTAAAATGATTGGTCGTACTTTTTACAGTACTACGGCTTCCACAGATGACATTTTTTTATGGATTTTTTGTCAAAGCACTTAAGATATTCATTGCTATCGGGATGTTAAGAGCATTCCATGGAATATAACAAAAAGTGTATCTCGAGCCGGTTTCTCAAACTTACCTACCCCACCTTTAACTCTTACAAACATGTTCGCGTGACAGCTACCTAATGGATTTTTTATTTGAAATGAAAGTTGCAACATTTGGTTTTCTGTAGAGCATGACTCACTGAGTGGATGTCTCTGAACTGTTTAACCACGCACCTCACGATGAGTCACAAAACTCTTGACTTATTACTTCAGTCGTATTGAGGACCTCGAGTTCAGCTCAAAATCTTGGGGACTTTTAAGCTGTATTTTACTTTTCAAAGATAGCTCTTACTGACAGTTATTCCCACTTGATCTGAGGGAAACATCAGTCTGCTGGAAGAAACCGCAAATATGGGCAACACTTTTTGGGGAATTTAGGCTTACTTTAAAAGTTATTTATATTTCATTTTAAAATCATGTAGGAAGAATAGCAGTGCTGTATTTGAATGTGGATAAGTGCTCATACCATTACCTGTTGGTGGAACGACATTTTTCTCACTGGTTTAAAAATAATTAAAATAAGGCAAAACCTGGTGAATGACTACTCCATCTGATAATCCTGTTATGGTTAGTTTTCATATAAATATGTGTTTGGATGAAAGCTCTTTACCATGCTGCTGTTTCGATCCACCTACCACACTGAGAACATGTAATCATCCCAATGATACCAGAGGTATACCACACATCTTTAAAGGGTACGGTTGCTGCATCCTTAATCACCCATAGACCAATGTGTTTCAATTATTAATCTGCTAAACTATTTATAATGCAAGTAAAAACATTAGTATGTATGAGAAACGTTTTGTGTGGCTGCTTCACAACTTTCATGAGTTCATTCCAGTCTCTTTACTAGCAATAAACATTTTAAAAGAATACAGTTTTTTTTAATTAAAAGCTGATGATCTCAGTGTTTTTTAAACGGTTCTCCTTACTGATATTCGGACTGAACTAGAATGACCTACACTCAAGATAAAATATTAACAATTATTTAATATACTATTGTATTTTACTGTGCAAAGATTGCTTCTTTGTACTGCAGTTTTAGGATTTGAGTTTCACACTAAAATTGGATTAAAAAAGCAAGTAGTGTTCATAATTAGATACATTTTGGAGTGTTATATATTACTGAAGTGTTCTTTGACATAAGTCGCTCTGACTTGCATGTGTCATCTTAACATAAGATGTTTTTTCCGGACTATTTTCCGGTTATCCGGCCCGCACATGTGTGGGTTTCTCTTTCACACATGTACATTAGTACACAGCCGGGGGTTGTACGTGTCAGACACATCCTCACTTTATATAACTTACAGTAAGGTGTGATGCCTGAGTACAGCTTGCAGGAGGCGTGACATTCAAATATATGTCTGGTCAGAATTTGGACAGTTGCGTTGTCACCAACAGCTCCTCAGGGTAATGTCTAGATAATTTCAGGGTGGCAGTGCATGTGTGAAAGGGTCCATACTGTTTCCTGTATTATTCCATCTATATGCCCTTTTCACAGCACACTTTTTAGCCTGTGTAAGCAGGAAATGCACAGGTGTAAATAATCCCATTAACGATGGCTCCATTCCAATAAGTGTCTGAGTAACCATGTCAGTGAGTCAGCATGCCCAACAGGGACTGGCTCACCTCAAAGGAATGCAGCCCTCGTTAAGGTTATATTTCACCTGCTTTTCCTGCTCTGGCAACCCAAAATGTCTGCTGTGAAAAGGGTCTAGATACCTGGCTGTGGTTGATGTAAAGGGTTGAATGCAGTTGTACCCTCCTGCAAGTGGCTGTATCATCTGAGGGCTGACACTGAGTTCTCTACTTATGACTTATACCGTTAGGTGTATAACCGGAGGTAGCTGTACAGACCCAGTGGAGCTTCTCTTAGATTAGGTGCAGCCTCTCATCTGCCGAGGTCAACTTCTTCACGTCTCCCTGTACTCGGAGCTCTTCTTGTTCTCTTCCTCTGATACCAGCCCCACCAGCTCTCATATTGGTTTGTTCTTATATCGGGGCTCTGTGCCTTTCATGGTTTCGCAAATTGGCATTTTGGTTAGACCATTAGTGCTCTTTCACAGGTGGGAAGTTTCCAGATTTCTACCCCTTAGCAGGCTTTTTCGAGGCAACTATGCCCACTGTCTTTGCTTTCACACATGATAGAGACAAGCTCACTCGACAATTTAAGACCATTTCCCTTATTGACAAGGGATGTGTTTTCCCACTTACATAAGGTAAAAACGATATCTTACCTTTTCCTGAAATACAGCTTTTTTTGCTGTTGTATTGTCTGTTATTAATGATTGAAGCAGTTGGTAACTTGGTTTTGAAGATAGCTTCACAAAGAATGGTGATTATGATAGTGATGGTGATGGTAATGAATATTATTGTAAATACTGATATTTATACTCTTGAATTTGTTGATGTATGCCAGCTAGGACCTGTTGTGTTTGTGTGTAGGACGTGTGAATATGTTTAAATGATAAAGCATGTTGTGCGCTTTCATAAGGTTATTGATGAAGAGACGTAGAAAAGCAGGCAGGGAAAATAGGAAAAGGCTATAAGGTGAATTTTGTATGGATTTCGTGAAAAGGAAAAGAGAGTAAAATAAATGATCATCAAAAAAAGGTTGGAGTAATAAAGGGCACAAAGCAAGGAGTCAAATACTGTATACCAAATTCAGGATGTATTTTATGTTTGTGTGTGTTCTTTTGTGTGTGTTTGCGTGCCTAGTTGCAAGGGCACCAGCTGCTCAGATGATGAATGGGTTGCTATCACAGCACAGGCAGTGTAGTGACACTGAAGACCTTAGATCACATGGCTGTCACGCACACACATACACACACACACATACACACACGCACACACATACACACACACATACACACACACACACACACACACACACACACACACACACACACACACACACACACACACACACACATGCTTTTTGCCCTGACAGTGCAGGAGCAGAGCTGAAGTTAGTACTCATCTTTCATCCTGCCGTCAGTTTTTCAATCCTCAATCTTCTTTTTTTCCCTTTTGTTTCCTCTTCCAACTCTTGTAGCCTTCTATATTCTCTCTTGTATTCTCGTTTCCTCTCCTCTCCTCTTTACATACTGTGGTTACGACGAATGAACAACATATCAACAGAGCCTGTGCATTGCTGGTCAAGGCTGCCACCAAGAAAATGTATTCACACTCGCCATAACCTCGCCACAAACCATGCATTCTCACAGTGAAAAGCGAGGGGAAAACAAAACCATTCTATAGGTTTTATATCCGTTCTTTTTCATTTTTTACCAAATCCCAACATGAAACTGTGTGGCCACTCGAGTAATAGAGAAAAAAGCCAAACAATCTATTAAAATTCAACAGCCATTCATCGAAATGAGCATGTCCCTGGCTTTTTGATACTCACAGGGCAGCACGAGGATTCACTTTGAGTGTGTGTGTGTGTGTGTGTGTGTGTGTGCGTATCACTGTGTGTATCTGTTTGAGAGAAAGAGAGAACATGTTCTGTGTTTATCGGATGTCTGAGAGAAAGAAATAGATAGATAATAGGAATGCTTGAATTGTTTCAATGTCACTGATTTACCCTCACCTTCGCCCACTTGCTCATCTCTTACCTTGAATACAAAGAGCAAAAGGAACAATACA
Organism: Trematomus bernacchii; assembly: GCF_902827165.1. Taxonomy (NCBI): domain Eukaryota; kingdom Metazoa; phylum Chordata; class Actinopteri; order Perciformes; family Nototheniidae; genus Trematomus; species Trematomus bernacchii. Next base: position 4,055,248 of record NW_022988066.1, on the reverse strand, counting down.
AAAACACGAACAATATGAGGCTTTTACACATTTAAAAAAAAAGAAGTAAAATCTTTATCTTGTCCAATCCTCTTTAACTATTGAGAACAAATATGAAAGAATATGGTTGTATTTCAAGCACTTTCAAATGGGATTCATTATTAACAATAGGTTAATCTTGATTTTCTATTTTTGAAATTGCAAATTTGGTGTTAATTGGCTTTTGAGAAGATAATTATTTGTCACCCACCACGATGCCATTAAACAAGCATGACCATTTACAACCCTTTATCAAACTAATGAAACAATCACAATGTCAAGTCTCACTGTGTTCAGTGAATACAATTTGTTTTATAACAAACTTACATCAGGAGAATTAAGTGTTCCTGTATGGGTTGAGTACAATAGTGTTATTTTTAAGAAAAGAAAACCATTCAAAATCCCAATGGCTCATCCGACATATTTCGAATTTCAATTTTTCCACCCACTGTGTGGCAACATGAATCTGCATGTTCCTTGAAGCTGGGACATCTGTCTTCATTTCCCTTAAACTACAGAGAAACTGGTGGCAACCCCTCAGAAAAAGGCAATGTTTGCAGAGTCATGAGCGGGTCACATTGTTAATGCTGCAGCTCTCCAGCCAACTGTTGCTTTTTAATTATCTCTAGGCTTTCTGGGTCAGATCATGTTGTAGATACACACCGCGCCACCTGCTACGACCCCACAGCTGACCCAGGAACACCTCGGCCATGTTCAGGGTCAGCACTGCTGAAGGGGAAGGTGACATCAGTGCTGCATGTGTGACTCTGTGTGTGTCTCCTGTTCATATCTACGGGCCCCAGTTCCTCTTATCTGTGTTTGTTTGTGTTGTGATTTGCGTCAGAGATAAATCACTTTCCCCCTCTCTCATCTACAAGTACCTCATTAGATTTGTCCTTTAACAAACCAATCAAAAAGCAGACTAATTAATAAATAATATCACCACGGTAACAGCAGGCACAGGTCAATGCTGCATCCTAGGAAAGAGGCATCTGTTTGTTGTTTTTAGAAACAGGTGTGTTTGCAAGTGCATGTGCAGTAAAATGGAAAAAAACAAATTCATTCATGTTTCAAAATGTTGATACAATGCTACAAAAACGACAATCAGGAACTATTTTTTAATATCCATAAATTATTGAACTGAACAAACAAGACATTTGTTAACATCATTTTGTGCATCTTATTAAAACCTGGTTTAGCAAGAGTATACCCACTTTCTTGAGTTCATTTTATTTATTATTTAAGCTTAGTTAACACTGTAGGGTTAGAATCTATACCACACTTTGGATAATGCCCTTTGTTCCTAACACAAGCCAAACTTATTTTATATTATGGATCTATAATCTGTGCTGTCAAAATGTAATGTTTTAGATAAATATGTCAAAGGTTTTTAGCTCCTTTCCATTACAATGACTAAGTAATCATTGAATAGTGTGTGTCCTTATGTTATCAATAACTTGATATTTGAAGGAAATGGCTCATCACAAGCTTCAATCCACACTTGGTTTCTCCTGACCTCTGTTTTAGCTAATTTGTTTTCCGTCCATCTGGCTTTAATCCCATGTCAGCTTTTAAACTAGCAACTCAGCTATGAATGCTTTGCTGACACACACACTAGCCACCCATGTGATGTGTATGCAGCAATTTAGTTTTCGGCTATGCCAATTGTGTGTGTGTGTGTGTGTGTGTGGTCCATGTCCCCCTAGCCTGATGAACTATTCCTTTACACTGTCAGTATGCAAGATGCTGCAGAACTGAGAAAGCTTTAAGTCAAAGTGGCTGAAAGCCAATACAGCGGCAGAGGCCAGGCTGTCCTTGAAGAAGACAGTATATCTAGGGTGAGTTCACACATGTTGTCGAGAAAACACATTCCCACAGCATATACTGCAGAAGTTGTTTTTTTCTTCTAAGTGTTTTTAAGAAAGGGAGAAATATAGAGAAATGTAACTACAGGACAAAAGAAAACAACTTATGAACATTACAAACTTTTGACCTTCCCCACTATCTTTTTCTTAACCATACCATTTGTTTTCCTGTGAAAACAGAAGTTTATTTTAAAAAGACTGTATGCTTTTAACCATAAAGACATGTTGAAGAGTAAACTGTAAAGTCTGTGTTTTGGACATTAGACTGCTGATGGATCCATGTGGTTGAGATTGTATGAGGGGCATACAGAGCTGACGTTTGAATTTTGTATGGAGCTAAGTGATCCATTTGAGTATTTGGATTATAGTCTGGTACATTACTCTCCTAAGCATTTTTATTTGCCAACACATATATTACATCTGTGATGCTTTGGGATAGTTAGTTGCAGTGGAACTTTCACTTGAACTGGCATTGAAATGTAATGAAAAATCCTTGAAATAAAGATAAAATACTTCAACCGGATGGATGGAGAGAGATAGAGAGAATGACCCTTTACAATAGCAAGTCAATGTAGTATTGAGAACAACCAATCAAATGCTTTGAGTTTAGCCACAGTCAGAGCGAATGTGGAAGGTTACAGTGGTTGAAAGGAAGATGAATGCATGTATGAAAGAGAGTCAGATGGGCAGACATCAAACCCCATGTAGTGTGCTGTCTCACTGTCACTAATTCCCTTATCTCGCAGCACTTTTCTCTTTCCCTCTTTCATCCGCTCTTTGTCAGCCAGTCTCTGCTCATTCCATTATATTGTGCAGGGCTCAGGGGTTGATATATGAGTGCTCCATTGAGGGACTTGGACATGAGCGACTGCTGGACATACATCACACACATCACTCACACATACACTCTTTGCTCAAAGCCATGAAAGGGAGCTTTGAGCAGGGCTGCTGGGCTGACAACACACAACTCAATTAGAAGTCAGAAATAAATGCAAGTAGAGTGAATGATGCCAACAGAGATAGAGGGAGGGAGGAGGGGGGGGGGGGGGAGGAAGTGAGTGAGAGAGATGAAGGGAGAGGTGTAGGTAATGCTAAGAAGTAGAACACGTCTGGAAGTGTGAGGATAGAGGGGTTTCCATTCTAGCTTACAGTGTGTGGAGTCATAGGCTCAGTGCTAACTATCTGTTATATTAGGTAATGCTATGTGGTCTCCATGGTGACTCAAGTAATCCGCTCAATTATTTGCATTGACTTATGCAAAATGTCACTGAGCAGCCAGTATGCACACATTAACCCTACATTTGTCTGGGCATTATATTGAAGTAATCACAAACACCTGGCTTTTTGTGCGTATCCTAAAACCTTAAGATGAGGCTGGAATGAAGTTAGAAGTAACAGTACATGTAAACTGTGAAATTAATCAGCAATTCTAGAAAATAATAAAAACATGATTAAAACATAATATAGGTGCATGTGGTATTACACATTCTAGAAATGTAGCTGTTTTTCGTGTCTTATTGACTCATTTTTCGCAGCATTCTGGCCCAGTCAGGTTTATTCTACATTATTTGCTAAATGTTTTCCTTAATGTAATGAAGACAAACTGTTCCTGCAGTGGAAGATATACTGTATACAAGCTAAACATTAGATAAGATATCTGACAGTGGTTAAGTAGTACTTTGGAAAACTTATATAGTCATGTTATCATTGTGTGTGTGTGTGTGTGTGTGTGTGTGTGTGTGTGTGTGTGTGTGTGTGTGTGTGTGTGTGTGTGTGTGTGTGTGTGTGTGTGTGTGTGTGTGTGTGTGTGTGTGTGTGTGTGTGTGTGTGTGTGTGTGTGTGTGTGTGTGTGTGTGTGTGTGTGTGTGTGTGTGTGTGTGTGTGTGTGTGTGTGTGTGGTGATGATGGAGTCCAGCTCACTGAGCAGGGTCATAAAGCTTGTGTGCTGATTCTGTCACCAGAAAAGATTTACACACACACACAGGCATGTGACGCACTTACAGCAGGCGTCCATCACATCTCTCACAGCGCGCCTGCCCTTGGGAACCGTCTTTTCTTCCCCACTCGATGTGCTTCCTCCCTGCATTTCCCTCCCAAGTGTCACCTCCTCTATCTCTATATCACACACATAAACACTAGTAGCAGTCTCCACCATTGTTCTACCCCCTCTAAGAAATAACACAGTACAAGATGGAGTTATTTTTTCTCGTCCCTTTTACAAAGTCACACCACTTATCTTATCTACTGTAACAACCCAGACCAATTTCCTCAGTATAACTTTTGTTCTCGCTCTCACTTTCCGTCCTTTCTGCCGATCATCGTGTTCCTCGGTGCGTAAAGTATGTCGTCCCTTGGTGGAACACTGTCACCACACTGCTGGCTGTATTTACACAGAGATTTAGCTGAGTGAAGACTTTTTATGTACAACAAACATTGTTTTTAAGGCTTTTAATAAAATAGTAGTTTCTGTGACAGCGGAGATATGAGCTGACATGTTTTTGTGGTTGAAAATTGGTTGCATAACTTAGATAAAAAAGTATTTCGAGGTTTTTTTCAAGGAACCTTCCAAGCAGCCTACACTTATTATACGTCAACCTTTTAAATATAAATTCATTCAATATTATTTATTTACGTTCCCTTTCGAGCCATTCTTTGTTTTGCACATTGTGATATAGCATTTCCTAAGACACACCACTATGTTAATCAGTGATAACTCTCTCCCACAGTGATAATTAATTTAACATTTCCTATTAATTTCCCTTTCCTATTTTCTATAATTACACTAATCATGTGCACACAACTGGCATCTTCCAATTGTTCATTACATCCAACATTAATGATTGATCGCGAACATTTTTCTTTTAGTAGAAAATAACATAACCTTTAGGTTGTGTAATTTGATGTGGTTACACCACACACCAGGAGACAGCATATCGCTCATCAGCTTTTGTTGTGAGTTTCAAAGAGCTGTGGAAAACAGGCTGCATCGCCAGCAAACTCTTACCATGAAGCTTTCCATCTATCTCTTCAGGAGGAAGAAAAACCCCAACTCAAGTCTGTTGTTGTTGTTTGCGGCGTTTAACAGTGGCGGCTTTTTGATTGACAGATACTGACTCAGCGGGAGGCAGAGTGCCAGAGAGAATGGAAGGGAGGAAGGGAGGCTGAGAAAGATAAATCGACAATATCGGGGGAACAAGAATGGAACTGAAACAGAATTCAAGGGGAGGGGGGGAAAAAAATAAAATGACAGACAGAAAGAGAATGGAGAGAAACTGCTAACCCCAGGAAGGCTCTACATCTATTTAAGGCAGCACTGAACCGTGGTGTTATTTTGCAAAAGAAATACCCACAAACAATGAGAAGCAAACTGCGACGTTATGTTTCGGATTCCCTCTGCACTGCATGTGTACATGAATATAATATGTGCCTATGTGGAAACTGTGCCAATTCTCCTTTGTTTTCTTTCATAATAATGTGTGCTGCTGCGGGTATGGAGTAGTGACAGCAGGAGATTGTGTGGCCACGACTATCTCACAGCTTCTATACAACAAAGACTGTAGAACAGCACTGAGCAACTACAAAACACATCAACAAGTTTTCATGTGCACATCTCTATAAGTGAACATGTGTAAAAGTATAAACATTCACATCTTCAAAACATTAGATCAGGAGATGTGTTTTGGGCTCTGTGTCCAGCACTGTGTAGACTATAGAGCTGTCCATGATTCTGACAACAACGCTTTGGTTATGCAGACTTCATCATTGTGACTATATTCACTGTATACAAGTGCTCCAAAATTAAAACTCAGCAAATAAATGAAAGTAATCATGATTAAAGCTGCATAACATAACATTAAACAAACAAATAGGTCCTTGGTCCTTATTTCTCATTAGTTATACCAGTGTTTCCCTATTATTAACTAAATTCTAGGTAGGCTTACTTTGGCTTAATATTGTTCGCTACAAAATGTAGGCTAATATTTATTTCATTTTCATATTGTGATATATCACAAATACATATTGCAATTGTAGTTATTTGGAATACCTTGTAGCCCTAACTACAACATTGATTTGCTTAATATTGCAATGAAACCAAATTTCACTCAAGATGATAGTAGTATTTCTATACTAGACAACACACCCCCATACCTGCCATCTTACTGTATTTACTGCCAGTAAATTCTAGTATGATTACAGAAATAGAAGAAATACCGCGCACACATAATATAATTTTGAATAATCATCAGTGAAAATGTAATGGCGTGTCATGTCGAATAGGTTTCTGGAAAGTCTCAACTGGAAAGAACAACGGAGAAGCATGATGAATGTCAGCTTCCTAAACCAGAATTCATAGCCACAGCACATCCAGGTAGTGTAGCTGCTGAGTCCAGCCATCAGTCTCACTTTGTTCCTGCAAGCATTACAAAACTGTCATTACTCAATAATTCACAGGCAGGGACCGCAGGACGGACTGTATAAAGTCAGATTTTAAGACTGTATGTGTGGTGATATCATTGTTTTGACAGCCAGGGAGACTAGAAGTGCTTTATATCCTTTTAAATATGAAATACTTTTGAATACGAGTTAGTTGGTTTGGATCTCTGAAATTCAAAGCTCACACAAATCTGCTGCTAGGGATACATTGTTTACTGTCTCGTCTTTACCTTTTATAATGAAACAAACATTTAGTCTGCCCTAAGATACTAATTGCACATTGCACACTTTTTATTCTTTATTTATTTTCACGTCCTAGGTGTATTGTATGTTACATTGTTGGAGCAGCTGCCGTACTTAAGATGTTCATTGCCAACATACGCTCTAGCATCTGTATGACAAAACGCCCTTTGAATTGCTCTATTGCTCATCTTTTGTGTGTTGATGTCCTTGCCATAGTGAGGCAAAGGCACTGGCTTTCGAAGATGCACCCATGCTGTTATTAAGTGGCAAAACATAGGATTTTCAAACATCAATTATAAACCTGTTTTGCGTGAATAAGCGGTTTAAAAACCTATTCATTCTTTGACTGGAGAATAGCTTTTATATCTGCATGTGACAGTATACAGCCTCAAGCTGATACCTGGTCCATAGTGGGAAGCTTTCATACTGACCGGCTTTGGGACCAATGAGGGCAGTGAGCCTGCCAATCAAACAGACATGTCTGTTTTTTTCCTTTGCTTCACCTGTTTTCCCCCCCCAGTCTTTATACTGTATCCTTCCCTCATCTGGCCTCCATCGTTTTCCCTCTCCATTTCCAGCATCCACTAATTAGTCTCGTGGGTCCATGAAAAAAACATGCATCACATTATTGGACAGAGATAAATCTAGACAGAGACAAATGAGAACAACTTTTCACTCCAGAGGTTCTATAAATAGAGATAGTATAAAGCAGCCCGTTTAGCACCAAAGCAGACTTTCAACAAACACCAACATCAGATGAACATGAGAGCACTGATGGAGGAGGCTGTGCTTTTCAGAAGGACCACAATGAGTCTGGTTTGTTCAAACAGCTTAAACAAGCCATGTTTCAGTTTGGTGCCAAAGGGGTGGTGGGGGGATGGATAGTTGTACCAATAATCAAATCAAAACTAAAGAAGACAAGGGTTCATCCAGTCATCTTGGTTATAATAATAAGCTTTATTTGTATGTATAAGTGCTGAACCGTAGACAGTGACATCTCTTAAATTACTGACAGACAAGTGATATCACATAGAATACAGTTACCAGTAAAATACATAAAAACAACCTTAATATAGCAAAGAATAGACATAGAAATGTGTTTAGATTAACGGTACAACGGTCAAATTGTGCATTAAAAGGAGGGTAGTGCAAATACAACACAAAATCAGGAGACGGGTTAAAATGCATTGAGACAATGCAGCAGAGAGCAGGAGTTAGCTTCCTAAAAGGCTAAATTGTACAAATATGTTTTGAGCTTTCATTTAAATACTTCCACCGAGCAGCCTCCCTGATGTCTATAGGTATTTTGTTCCATAGCTTTTGGCATAATTAACGAAAGAGAACTATCTATGTAATCTTAATAAGTAGCAATATATTTCAATCAAAAATACACAGCGCAAATGGCTTAACCTTACATACACATACATAATGTAATTTCTTTTGTAGATTTCATATTTTATCTGGCCTTGAAGCCTAGGGTGTCTCACGTCACAGTTGGGTATTTTGTGAGTGGCACATACAGTAGACATACACACAGACACCAATCATTTTCAAGTAAGCACTCTGTCTGACTCTGTCAACAACCTAATTTTGCTCAAAGCAACTCATCTTTGCATCCTTTCAACTTCCTCTGCATCGTGATTACAAAAAACCAAACATGTATTTCTTGGTTTCGGATTTGGAATAATTATTACTGTTGTGTTAGTATTATTGAAAAACTGAGACGTCACTGTAGCATGGGCTGAAGGTATTGAAGGTCACCCTACCACACCTATTGCAGTAACAGAGGTCATGAACTGACCTTCTCTCCATCAGCCATCACACCTTTCTATTTTCGGTTTCTGCCCTTCTCTCTAACGCTGCTATCCCTTTGTCCTTTCTGTCTGTGTGTCGCAGGTTGTTTAGATGCCAACAGCTGTTGTACTTTTGGCTTACTTATGTGTGTGTGTGCACTATCCTTTTAAGTCTTCTCTTTTAACAGTAGGCCTGCAGCAGAGACTCGTAAATCTTTTGGAACAGTGAACGCCTCGCTGCACAGGAGCCCTGTTTGTGTGTGTCTGTGTGTGTCTGTGTGTGTACACATGCTTTGTTGGCCAATGTTCTTGTGTGTTTGCTGGTCCATGTAGCTGCAGTGTGATTGTGTCTGTCTCTGCGTGTGTTTGCTTGTTGCTTGTGTGGATTTTCTTTTTTTCGGTGCATCTGTGTTTGGGTTTCTCTGACTGTGTGTGTGGTTGTGTATGTGCGAGTGTGTGTGATCCATCCACTGGCTGAACACCTGAGTGCCCACAGTGACAGAGAGGGATGGCATGCTGTCCAAACCAACAACCTACAGCCAACACAGAGCGCTCCCAATACGGTTGGCTTAGTGTTTTATCATCCTGGCACAAACACACACACATGGAAAACAAATGTACATGCGTGGAAACACCAATACTTTGTTGAATGTGTAAGTATTTGACATGAAATCCCTAGTGTTTTACCGTCACACCTATGCACACCTGCCTCCGTATTGTGTTGCGAGTGCTGTTTTTATTTGTGGATCTAAACATGTATTTGACACAGAGAACTCACTGTCTCAACATTGAATAATTTCACAATATATAACACATTTTTATAACGATTTCCCAAAATGTGATTACAGAAGTTACCTTTATACTTCACAAAGAAACAAAAACAAACATAAATAGTTTGTGAAATATAAAAAGCCTTGTAAAAGCAATATTTTTTAGTTATTTTAATTTGACTGAAAAATCTCTGGATGTAGACCATTTACAAGACAAACAAATATGTATTTCAAGTGTGTTCAGAAATATGCACAGAGGAATAGACATGATCGGCAAGTAAAGCTCATGACGTTTGTAGCATTAGCACCAGTTACCATGGCAAACAAACAATGCCCCGTTATACAAATCTCAACAAACACATTTCTACACATGTCACAGTAATGGCTTAACTGTTTGATTGACAGGATGATCATTTCAAGAACGAAACATGCTTCAAAACACACCAAGCCACTTAAGTGTAGACATCTAAAAAAGCAACACATAATTATCCTGCCGTTATTTCAATAACACCTTCCCACCACTTTGTAAATGTAAAACAATTGAAAAAGTTTGAAAATATATTAATGAAATATATAATGATGGTTATTGTTGGGCATAAGTAATATTTTGAATGGATGCACGATATAAATCTTATCTCAAAGGTCATTAGAGAGCAGCTAGGAGAACACTAGTTTTCTGGAAGTAAAGGTATGAATGTGAGCATGGAATATAGTTGATCTTATTTCAACACAACAACATTACAGCAAATATTACGGCGATACAAAAAGGGCCTATAATTTATTAAGCTGCACAGTATTTTACACCTAACTACTTCCAACCAGTTCATAAGCATAGAATTGAATAGAAAAAAACAAAAAACATCCAGCACCCATTACTCAAACTAAGAGGCTCCATTGTATTTTATTTATAACCAGTACTCCCAAGAAGCATCATTTATTACATTACTTTTCTAATAGCTAACAGTTGTATCACATCCTTTATTCTGTTCTTATATTTCTCTTGGCTGTAAAATGTATATGTCTCAGTCTGTTAGACATATTCTTCCCTATCCATCCCATAGGAACATTTTGAAAAAAATATCTAACGGTCTGAAGGAATACAAATCGTAGAATTCAGCTAGCTCGATAATCATCTTCTATATGATCTGCTGTAAATATTGATGACATTTGTTTCAAATCTACAATATCACCACTCTACAATGTATAGCACCTCATTGGGAGCTCGCATTAAAGAGTTAGAAAGAGAAACAGAGAGAGAATGTCAAGGCCATCAGAAGTGGAGCGATATTGAAGCGGCGGCATTGATTGAGTATAAGCAGATGAGATGGGCCGGGGTTGTGTGCTGCTGACAGATACATGGGATCACCCCCAGCCCTTCACATGAAGCAGCGGCACCAATCGGCCGTGCACGCATACTGATTACACTTCGATGCGCATTTCAGCTATGAAGTGAAACCTTATGCTGTCTGACTTTCTGTCTACAAGTCTCTCAGTCCATCCTTTTATTCATTATCCACCCCATGCGCCCACGTCAAATCCATCCATATCCACCGTTCTGTCAATTTCTCGAGCTTTCACGTACATTACCAGGCAGCACACGTGTATATCTGTTCTGACTCTTCCTCGCCTTTACTCAGAGCGTCCAGCCGGCTGAATCTTTCCTGACACATACTTCACATCCCACATGCATTAACATTCATTTATTTGCATAATGAGAGAAGATGACACTGTGCATCAGTGTCGGACCATTCTCAAATGTCTCTTACCGGACATGTCATAAGAAACAAAAACAAACATAAATAGTTTGTGAAATATAAAAAGCCTTGTAAAAGCAATAACTTTTAGTTATTTTAATTTGACTGAAAAATCTCTGGATGTAGACCATTTACAAGATAAACAAATATGTATTTCAAGTGTGTTCAGAAATATGCACAGATGAATAGACATGACCGGCAAGTAAAGCTCATGACGTTTGTAGCATTAGCACCAGTTACCATGGCAAACAAACAATGCCCCGTTATACAAATCTCAACAAACACATTTCTACACATGTCACAGTAATGGCTTAACTGTTTGATTGACAGGATGATCATTTCAAGAACGAAACATGCTTCAAAACACACCAAGCCACTTAAGTGTAGACATCTAAAAAAGCAACACATAATTATCCTGCGGTTATTTCAATAACACCTTCCCACCATATCCACCGTTCTGTCAATTTCTCGAGCTTTCACGTACATTACCAGGCAGCACACGTGTATATCTGTTCCGACTCTTCCTCGCCTTTACTCAGAGCGTCCTGCCGGCTGAATCTTTCCTGACACATACTTCACATCCCACATGCATTAACATTCATTTATTTGCATAATGAGAGAAGATGACACTGTGCATCAGTGTCGGACCATTCTCAAATGTCTCTTACCGGACATGTCATGAGAAGTTTCAATTTATATCAAAAAAGGAAATGCCCAAGGAAGTGCAATCACATCAGGCCACTGAAACACAATTGATGATTACATATTATAGCCATCATTATATTGACATCCAGAGTCCGACTGCTTCCAGCCTGAGGCGAACCAAGGTCTCTTATCCACTGCAAAGAACCCCTGTGACTTATCACATGATGGCACATTTTGCATTGATCTGTCATCATCAATTTGTAAGTACTATACTTTTGTGAACTGCTTGACAGATGAAAGACGATTTAAAGTAAAATATCTTGTCCTCATCTCCTGTAATACAGCTTTCAACGCTATTTCTTCTGTGGTTGTTTTTCTGAAGGGTTGCAGTGGTGGATAAGTCACGTGTACGGAGCGCAATCATGCATTTACGTCTCTTCTTCATTTTCGTCATTTGTTTATTTCTTCTTTTCCCTGCTCTTTTTCATCTCCCATCATCTTCTTGGCATCTTAACCTCAAAGTACAGAGCTGAACTTCAGTCTGGTGTCACATGGGGATACTGTGTGTGTTTGAGTGTGTTATAATGTCTACTCAACCTAGTTTGAATGCAGATGTGTGTCCTGTACCTGACTTTGGGCGGCTTTTAACAGCTTAATCATACTGACATATGGTGTTATGTAGTCCAGTGCTTATGTGTCACCCTGAAGATCCTTTCAACCCTTTAATGTAGTAAAACACATTTAAACCCCTAAAATATTCCAACATGTTTTTAAAAGGCGATTATTTTGTATTTTATAGTTTGTTACTTGTCTGATGATCTGTAATTCAAACTCTGATTACCACCAAAACATTTTTTTTTTTAAAGAAAACGTTGTATATATTCCAAGTACAGTCTATTTTAGAGTATTGGTTCTGCTGAGATCGTAGTTTGATCACAGTGGCCGATATGCTATTATGGTAACCATGGAGACGGGGTAGTAGCTGTTGTTTTTATGGCTGTCAAGACATTATGATGTTAATAAAGTTAGGTCATGCTGTGCAGGGTCTCCAGGCTGTGGTGTACCGTGAGACTGATTGATGACTCTGTTGTCAGTTCAATCTAAGAAATGCATTGAAAGAGGGAGGGAGAGATGAGTGCAGGACAGAGGGAAGGAGGGAGGAAAAGGGGGAGAACAAAATGGATTGGTTAGGAAGAGAGAGCGGAAAAGGACAAAATAAATGAGGTGGGTAAGAAAGAGAGAAGTAGAAGGAATCTGGAGAGTCTGAATTTAAGGCGTAAGCAGTGAGATGCAAGGAAAAGGCGACAAAAAGCAGGGGCATTTTCTGTGACAAAAGAATGAGTGAGAAAGTTTGACGAATACAGTGCGTGAAATCTGGGAGGAGAACATATTATTTTGTCAAGATGTTGAGTTGATTGATATTCATCCATAGCTGTGAGTAAGATGAGACAAGACACATACACACAAGACAATGCATGATTCACTGACTGAGTATAAGTAAGGAGTTAGTCATTCAAAGTCACTCACAAAGTCTAAAAGTGACTCTTAATTATGTCGATTCAATACCACTTGTAGATATTTATATAAACTCCTCAAAAAAGGTTCGGAAACGTTATTTCGGTCGATTATGCCTCCCCTTTAATTATACCAATTGGTATTGTATTTTATATAGTTGGAAAGCCTGATTAGTCACCTTTACAACGAGGTACAACTTGTAAGGATCGTGCACTCGTGGAATGAGCAACACAGCTAACCGTGTGGGTAGCGGCCCAAAAGAATGTGCCAAAATCCCCTTCAATATTCTTCTGTTGGTATTCAGTCTCGTTCTGAGTTGCTTGTTGGATTGTAGCCTTTATTTAACCAGGTTAAAAAATCCCATTGAGATCAACGATCTCTTTTTCAAGGGAGACCTGCGGTACGTTAGTTACACATAAAAACAACAGAAAACAAAAGGACATCACAACATAATTGGATTGTATTATTGCACTCTCCCACAGTAATAAGGAAAAAACAAAACATATTTTTACACTTTATTCATTTTACACTGTCAGGGACCTCAGTAGCGTGTGGAAGATCCATACGCAGCCACAACAGCTTGGCACCTCCTCCTCATACTGGTCACCAGCCTGGTCACACACTGCTGTGGGATGGCATCCCATTCCTCAACCAGGATTTGTCGCAAGTCAGCCAACATGGTTGCGTTGGTCACTCTGGCACGTACAACACGCCCAAGCTGATCCCACAAGTCTTCAATTGGGTTGAGTTCTGGACTCACGGCAGGCCATTCCATCCTCTCCACTCCCAAATTCTGGATCCTGGCTCTGTGGGGGCGAGCGTTGTCATCCTGGAGGATGGAGTTAGGTCCCAGATCTGGAGATATGGGATCGCCACTGGCTCCAGAATCTCATTCCGATATCGCACTGCATTGAGATTGCCTTCAATGATGACAAGTTATGTTTTGCCTGTGAGAGAGATACCGCCCCACACCATGACACTGCCCCCATTGAAAGGTATCACGCAATCTGTGCAGCAATCTGCATAGCGTTCTCCACGTCGTCTCCATACTTTGATCCTGCCATCCAGCTTCCGCAGACAGAACCTTGATTCATCACTGAACATGACGTTGCCCCACATTCTTAGGTTCCACTGTCGGTGATGTCGACACCAGCACAAACGGGCCTGACGGTGAAGGGCAGTCATTGCAGGCTTCCTGGCAGCCTTATAAGCACGAAGACCGGCCATGTGCATTCTGTTCCTCACCGTCTGATCAGAGATCTGTCTGTGGTACCGTTGTTCACATCTTGCCTGTAAATCTCTGGAAGAAAGCCTACGGTTCCTCAGTGAAGCAAGGGTGAGGAACCGGTCTTCTGGGGGTCTTGTCTTCCTGGGACGGCCACTTCGTGGTCTGTCTTTGACTTCACCAGTCTCACGGAACTTGGTCCTAAGTTTGGAAATGTTACCAGGGCTGACACCACATAATGCTGCCACTCTGCGTACCGGAATACCAGCTTCCAGTTGCCATATTGCACGGGCCTTATCCTGAAGGGACAAATGTGGCATGTTTACACACAAACTCAACAAGGTTGCAGGACCCATGCACAATTACTGTAGGTGCCAATCAGGTGTCAGTCACACACCTGTGACTGGCATACACCTGCCAGCACTTGAAGCTCAAAACGAGAGTGAATACCAACAGAAGAATATTTCAGGGGATTTTGGCACATTTGTTTGGGCCGCTACCCACACGGTTAGCTGTGTTGCTCATTCCACGAATGCACAATCCTTACAAGTTGTACCTCCTTGTAAAGGTGACTAATCAGGCTTTCCAACGATATAGAATACAATACCAATTGGTATTATTAAAGGGGAGGAATAATCGACCGAAATAACGTTTCCAAACTTTTTTTGAGGAGTTTATAATGCCAGTAAAGAAAACAAAAAGTACAGAATGTGCAAACCTACTGCAAATGAAACGCTTTCTGATGGTGAACAAATCTGATTATTTTTCATTGCTAAAATAGGTTCCTTGGCTGATTCATATTCTTGCCCTTGAGAAACACCCATGCAAAAGCATACACCCACACACACACATATTAATGTGTGCAACTATTTATTCACACCAATGATACATGCAAAAAGTAAAATGATTAGCATTCCATGGCACTGCAGAGAAACAGCATACAGGTACTCGCTCACACACACTCTCTGCTATTGATTCAGTGTGGATGCTGAATACTGAGATACAATTATCACCAGCCCATCCAATGCTCTATTCCACAGCAATACTATTGATACATATTGCATTGTATCTGTACAGAGTGAAAAGGTGCGTACAAAAGGTGCACGAGATGAAGCAGCTGAGACTATTTCAGGAACATTTCCTCACTGTGAAAAGGGAAAACAGCATCAATCCATCCTCCCACTTGAAAAACGTTAAGCTCTTTCCTGTTGGCATTACTATGCATCTCATATCCAGCTTGTGCCTAGGTCTGAATTAATTGGATTTCATTGGGTCCAAATATTAAATGCATATTTGGTATGCACATTAATATCAGCTCCATATTTCATTTGCCAGAAAAAAACGGATTGTGATATTTATCATATCACTTCATCACCTGCTTTCAATCTGATATTAAAAGCAGTGTTATCCATTTTTAACAAATGTTTTGCTTTTGCTACTTATTCACTTCATAGTTAATGCAGTTATACACATGTCTGTGTGTTTCCAGATATATTTTGGTTGAATAAATCTTTATTGCATCTTTGATTTGATTTGATTTATCTTATCTAAGTTCAATCAAGTATCTTGGTTAAATCAGTTGAAAAACACTCCTGAAGTGTGAATGAAAACACGCCACTTATATTCATTAACATATCATCATGTAGATGGACTGGTCAGTCTGTTATTATTTGAGCAACACCATCATTTTAGTTACTTTAGTTGATTATTGGGATTTTCACTTGAAAAGCAGGGCTAGGTTAGTCTTAGTTTGCTGATATAATCTTTTCTGCTAGGTGATTTGCTGTTAACGACATAAAAGTTACATTTTAAAAATACATAAGGATAGAAGAATATACAGTTTCTATGCTTGGATGTTATATTCCCGTATTCAGCAGTAACATTTTGAACAGTGGCGAGCCGTGACTTTTATACCCAGGCCCTCTGACCCCGAAAAAAAAGAGTTATTATGTCACTGCGTATACTTCAGCGGAATATCAAAACAAGGGCCCGGGATGCAAAACGCATCAATGACAGCGACCCTCCACCACACAAAACAACACCTGTAAATAACCCAATTTGTGTCCTTTGAAATTGAAAAGGATATTGCATTGTCTTTGTTACTGTCGGTGCAGTTGTATATGTCTTAAGTGTAATTTGGCTTGGCTTCCTATTTTGTATGGACATGCTTTTATTTTGAAGGCAAGTTTACGCTGTTGACAGGAAACAATGTGACGGAGTAAAGGAGCGGAGATTAACGGAGAAAAGTAATATCTACATATAAAGACGGAGAAAGTAAAGGATAAAGTTTATGTTTAAGTGTTAGCACCCCCCAAAGAGGCACAAGCTCTTACTGTAGCATTTCCCCTCCGAATAAGGGTTGAAGATTTGACTGTTGATATTGGAGATTTCAATAAATTCATATCATCAGTCAAGACTTCGACCATTATTCGGATTTATATAAACACCTATCATGACAAGACACCCTCAGCCAAGTAACAATTAAAAATAACTTGAGGCCCCACGCAAAGTTATATGATGAGGCCCTCTGTTTCGCGAGCGTCGACGGGGGGGGATGCTAGTGGAGCCTCGCAGCGGCGAAACCGTGCTGCGCCACACTAATGGCGCATTTCCACTACAGCGCGGAGCGCGGTTTAAGCGTGCCCGGCCCGTTTTTGGTTGCGTTTCCAGCCTGCTTTGTTCCGGCTAGCGGGTCGTTTTTCATGGTTTTCTGGCTCTCCAAAATCGAGGTTCTTTCCGGGCTAACAACCGGGCTGAGTATGCTAAACTAGTGAGAGAAGCGCTGGCAAGTAATACACATTTCAAAATGATGCCGAAGTAACAACATACTGATACCGATTAGTAAAAACCATGAATTAATGCTTTGCCAAGTCTGCAGACAGACGGCAGGCGAAAAACCTTTTACAATGCGTGTTTTCTGAATGGAGATTGGCTAAGCTAACGTTGTTTATGCTACGACCGTCCACACTCACAACAACGGCCTACAGACATAAATAAACCAGCGACTGTATTCGCCATGACACAGACAGTCTGTGGTTTGTACTTGTTTAACTTTTGTCTAGTTTCTGAATAGATATGAGGAGCTGTGAGCTCTGAGGGCTAACAGCTAACGGCTGATGTTGGTTTTGTGTTTCGCATTGAAGATGACGTCACGGCTCCGCCTACACTGCGTTACTATAGATCAGGGGTGCCCAATACGTCGATCACGATCGCAAAGGTAGTGTGTGGTAATTTGTCTTAAAGTTAGCCTATCATCCATCCTTACTATGGCATTTGCCACTTGATTGACGTACAGGTAATTCCAGTCGGAGTTGTATTGTGCCATACGGGTTCATGCAGTTATGAGGGGGCCTCACCTCCTCATCTGAAGCAATTAGTGTAAGCGCGCCACAGTTTATCCGCCGTTTAGTCCACTAGCACCCCCTCCCGCGCTCGCGACACAGATTGGGCAGGGGCGGCCCTGTAGGTAGATCTTTTGGGTTGTTCATTTTAAAAGTAGCTCCCGAGCTGAAAAAGTGTGGGCACCCCTGCTATAGATACTACCCCAGTTCCTAAACTGTAATGGAAACGCAGCATAAAGTGTGATTTCACACACGAAATGCAGCAGGTTTTTTTCTAATCAGAAGACGATTTATTGTTGATTGAGACGCAGCCGGGTAGCAATAACAACGCACTTGAACTGCGCACCGCATTGTATAACAATAACAGATTTAACAGAGATTAAACAGATTAAAACGGAATAGTCCTACATGAATAATCATAGGTTTCTAACAGTGACAATTTACACATTTTACACAATTGCACATTTTTGTGAATTTGGCTGTGCGATATGCTAGAAAAGCACTAAATTAACTTATTTATTTATTTTATTTAAGTGAACACAGAGCAACCATCCGAACATATTAATAACGAGTAACTCTGAACTTCTCTCTCACTCTCTCTGACTCTCTCTTCGCGCGCACACAGCAGAACACCGAAGGTGGTCTTGCGCTCAGGGGTGGGACGGCCCTGCTCCTGTCCTTTTGGATGAAGCACTTGATGGCGGGGTCATGCAGTTGATCCACTCCAATTTATTTATCATTGTAACTCAATCGTGAAAATGACTCTGTTAACATTTTCGAAACGATGTCATCACTATCACTGACGTGAGACATCATAAACGAACTTATGCTAATTAGCTACTTCCGCCTAGCTTGACCCGTTGTTATAACAAATGCATAAACTTCCCAGCGGGCGGAACTTGTCATAAAGTCCGCGATAATAAAGCCCACCCATTTAGAGGGAAGATATGATTGGTCAATTGTACTGTCATTTGACATTACTCTCTCGTTGAGTTACTATAGCGGCCCTCTGTGAATTCATAGCAGGACCACCAATCAGCTCCTGTCTTCACCTCGCAGAGACAAGCTTCTTTCATTTAACCCTTCACATTCCAACAGAAACTGAATAGGCAGATTCGAAGTATTTATTTATTTGGAAATTTGATTTTAAATACAATTAAATCAAGTTATTTTGGTAAAACTAATGAATTGAATGAATTATTTTTTTAATGTTTTTAAATATTATTTTGTAGAATATCTTAGGCCCTCAGAGAGGGCCTAGAGGGCCCTGACAGCTCGCCACTGATTTTGAAGTTTTGAAGGTTTTTCTGCATTGTCACAACATCAATAGCTCAATACGTCCTTGGGCTTTGCTTTTGTAAGAGAAACAGGACCCATGTGGAGACACATTACAGATTGATATTTGAGACTCCTCCGCTGAAAACCCAACAAAGTTGAACGGGCCAAGTCTGCAGTTTATTTATTTTTCCTGCAGGCAAAGCAAAAGTCAGCAACTTTGTTTCCCATCAAGGCTTGTTGGTATCATCATGTGAGACTATATGGAGAAAAAGCATTGCAGGGGCGAGAAAATCAACAGTCAGTGAGGTGTTAAGGTCATGCAGCCTCAGCAAATAAAGATGTAATGTGTGTGTGTGAGAGAGACTGATAAAGAGGGAGAGAGCAGCACAGGCCAGATAGGAAGTGAATTAGGGAGCGAGAGGGAGGAGAGTGAGAGAGAGTTTGAGGTATAGAGAGTATGGTGAGGGGAGTTAGAGAGCGTAAGAGAGTCAGAGATGGACAGATAGCAGTGCCTTGCAGCCAGTGTCCATATCTCTCTCCACCAATGACTCCTCCTGCTGCACTACAACTAATGGACTCTGTCCTCCTCCACGTCTTATCTCAGCCTCTCTCTCTCTCTGTCTCTCTCTCTCTCTCTCTATCTCTCTGTGTCTCTCTCCCCTTCCTCACTTTTATATCTCTTACTACTCGATTACGTGCTATCTCTCCACTTCACCGCTCCAACTCTATCTCATTTTTATCGTTCTACAGTCTTTCTCTTTTACCTTTGCCCCTGCTCTCTCGCTTCCAAACTTTCAGTCTCTTTCTCCGTCCTTTTCTTTGTTCTACTTGTCCTCTTCCTTTCCACCTGTTTCCAGCCTCCCCACAGCCATGAATACAATTGTTTCTGCATTAAATGGATTCCCTCTGTCTTTTTCTCCTTGAAAATAATTCCTGTGATGCTGGTCTAGAATATGTGCCAAGCTGGGTAATTGCAGATTTCACCCCAAAATGAAAAATATCTAGTGAGAAATTAGAACATTTTTAAATGAATGGAATTACCTATTATAACTTTCAAGAAAAGTTACTCAAAATTGGTGCACAGTGTTGGAGCGTAATGAAAGCCTCAGAGATATGTCTAAAATAAATAAAGATTCTTACTGCTTCACTCTTGTGTTGTTTCAGATGACCCAGGAGCAGTATATCCTCGCGGCGCAGCCCAACCCACTCCACCAGCGGGGGGCGTCGGTGTGCGGCGCCCCGGTCTACCCAGCGGTGGGAATCTATGGCTGGAGGAAGAGATGCTTGTACTTCTTCATCCTCCTGCTCCTCGTCACCATGATCGTCAACCTCGCACTGACCATCTGGATCCTCAAAGTCATGAACTTCACTCCGGTAAGAGGCTTGTGTGTGTCTTTGAGATGCCATAGTGTTGTTTGTGCTAATATGAGAAAACTACTGTAATATGGAGATTACAAGCAGTGTCGGTTCTAGACTAATTAAATGGGGGGGGGGGGGCGTGATCGGGAAAATAATTAATGAATGGCACATTTTAATGCAGAAAGGAGATTTTGACATTTTCAGTTTGGTATAAATAAATGAAATACAAATGTATAATTTTCTTTTTATTTATGCAGCCTAATTGTTTTTAATTTATTTCATAATATTTGTTGGGGTTTGTTTTAGTCACAAAATGTGTTTCAGTAACTTAGATTCAACATGAGATGACATTACCAAAAAACCCTGTTAACTCTGGCCTAGGGCTGTGCGATTATGGCAAAAATCCTAATCACGATTATTTTGGTCAATAATTGATATCACGATTATTAAAAACGATTATTCATTTACTTTGAAAACATCGATTTATTGAAACAAAAATGTGAACAGTATGTTTTTAACAGTTGATTACCCTGAACTTTAAGTATAATTCAACTGAAAACCCCCAAAAAAAAAAAAAAAAAAAAAAAAATATATATATATTTTTTTTAATAAAAATAATAATCGTTTTATTTCGATTACGTTGTTTTCGTAATCGTTGCAAGCCAAAATCGTAATCGAGATTAAAATACGATTAATTGCACAGCCCTACTCTGGCCCATGTTTCATCACAGTAACTCAGTATTTGACATGAATTGCATTATCATAGATTTATTCTTTTGGAGGGGGGGCACAGGGGGGTCCAAGCTCTGTGTTAAAGCGGCACTGGCCCCTGTTGACCCCCCCCTAAAACCGCCATGTTTACAAGAACATGAGTGACGCCAATCACGACACATCGTCAGTTAGAGACAAAAGTGTTTTGCACCTGCTTGCTAGCTAACGTTCCCTCTGATGCATTGCCATTCAAATGTTGTAATTAGGAAATAAAACCCAGAAGTCTTAACATTTGGATCTCTTATTTGAGTCATTACAGCTGACGGTGACACGTACTGTATTTATTGCCAGTTTCTTTCTTTCTTTTTTTTTTAACTATGATTCATGGGCCTTAAAGGTAGGGTAGGTACGTTTGAGAAACCGGCTCGAGATACACTTTTTGTTATATTCCATGGAATGCTCTTAACATCCCGATAGCAATGAATATCTTAAGGGCTTTGACAAAAAATCCATAGAAAAATGTCATCTGTGGAAGCTGTAATACTGTAAAAAGCACGACCAATCATTTTAGCCGGCCCGGCTAAAATAACTGGATGGCCTACCTGCCTGTCAGCCTTCCATCTGTGCACAAACTTATCTCGTGCCCTCATTGGTCATGTGCGCGTTCGTGTGTGTTGGAGGAGGGGCTCTATAAGGAAGTGGCAGATTTTCTCCGGTTGTGTATTTTCAAATTCTAGCGATCTCGAGCCGGTTTCTCCAACATTACCTACCCCACCTTTAAGTTATAACAACTCGATCACTTTTTGTGAAAATTCCCCATGTGGGTTTAGAGCAAAGGCAGGAGTCATGCAACATGATGTAGATCAGGGGTCGGCAACCTTTTTGATATGAAGTGCTATAAAATAATTGGGATCAGTGTGCCGACGATCGTGAACTGTCACGGGGGGGGGGGGGGAGCCTCGCTGCGGGGAAGCAGCGTGTGGACCTCTTTCACCTGTCAGCGCAACTTACATGATGCGGTTTAAACACATTTTAATAATTGGTTTAAACGGCATAATAATAATTAACCACAGCTTACATCTTTTGCCTAAACCTATGTTGAACTCAGCCATAGTATTGGCATTATGTTTGGTTGTCTTGGATGAGGCTGGAGCTGAAAGGGCGTTAGTGACTGCGTTGTGGAATAACTAAAATCAGCTGAATCGGTCCATATATCTAAAAACTCATCCCAAAGCCTCTTTTTATTTATTGGCTTTTCTCATGTGGCTGACATCCTTTTTTTCCCGTGTTCTATTGATCTCCTTTTGTGATTTTATCTACATGTTTATTTTTATTATGTTTTGTTATTGCTTTTGATGCCCAGGCTGTGCTCTCTTTTTCTGCCCTTGTAAGCACCTTTTTGGAAAGCACTTAGATACACAATGCTTTTGTGCTTTTAAAATGCCAAATAAGTACATTTGACTTGACTTATTTGGGGAACAGCCAGTGGAGAAATAACATATACTGAGCAGTAGCACTAAATCGTAACAACATCTCAAGTCAGGGCCAGCCTCTATGTGTTCATTCTTCTCGTTTCAGCCTTGACTTTCTGAGCATGTCATCCGGAGGTTACAGCATCCGTACATCCAATATCCTATATTGCCTTGGGGCTAAAGGGGCTACAGTGTGATCATATATATGCAAATGAGGCAGAATATGACCCCTTAAAACCTCTGCTAAAGCCTCCCCACATCAAGCCTTATGTTTCAATAAGCGACTTGGCATTATAAAAGGGGAGTGGGGGAGAGGAGGGGGAAAGACAGCTGACTATGCCTGAGGGGAGGCATCCAGCACTATGCATGAAAGAGAGGAAAATATTTCAAAAGCTATGTGCTATGTCTGAAAAATACAGACTGTGTGAGAAATCAAGAGATACACAGATTTCTAAAGGCAGGGCAAGCATATTAATTAAAAGTCTTTATTCATTAATAACCGTAGGAATCGGTGGAAACAAAGTGGAGGTCAGTGTGATGTTGAAGTGTCTCTCATACTGTGCCAATATTCGCATTGACATTTTGTATTATTTTAATCTGGATCTTGACCACAACATGTTGTTAATCTAAATCAAGTAAATCAACCAAATAATACATGTTTTCTGATGCAAAACATATACATTTTACTGATAAAAATATTCTTATTTGATTCTTTAATGCTCCTCAAAATATGGTTTTGACCTGGGAAGAAAAGTTGCTTTCGAACATCTTAGTTCCTTTGAGTCATAATGAAACAAATGGTGCTAATAGGAAAATACATATTAAAAAAAAATAAAAAAACTTAAGACAACATTAATTAAATTGGCTCATATTATAGAAGACACATTGGAAAAATAATATGTTTTTTTAAAATGCGCCTGACCTCTCTTGTTTTTCCCTGTCAGCTGTCAGACTTTAGAATTCTTCTGAAATAAGTATTGTACACAATAACATTCTCTGTGTTATCCTGCAACATCACCCTTTCAGCTGCCCAGCTATTCATCTATTCCCCAGCACTTCTATATGATGACGTCTGAAAGAGAGTAGCCGGAGGAGTAGAGATCAGTATGGTTGACAGAGAAGGGAAAAACAAAGCATTACAAAACAAAGAAAGAAGTAAGACAGGCAGAGATGGATTAAGATAGACTTGATTGCGATGGAGGCCTTGAGGAAGGGCCGACATGGGGTAGGCATAATGGGTTGAAGAAGAGAGTGATAGATATAGAAAAGAACGTGGAGGGCTGATAGGGTTGAGTAAGTATCTGTCTCCATGTGGTTTAAATATAGTGTGTGAACCCCCTCCTGGCCTCTGAGGTCTCCTGAGCCCCCGAGAGGTGTCAGTGCCCCATGGAGGGGGGGTCAGTGAATGAAGCGTAGACAGAGACAATGTAGCGTTTGAGAAGCCATATAAGTGTAGTCAATTTCTGCTTATGTGTGTTTTCTTAAAATAAATCTCTACATAAAACCGGTCTACTTTCTCTGTCAGAAAGTCTCTTTGTCTCTATCTAATGTCAGCAACATTAGATAGAGACAATACAGTATTTATGAGAGAGACGATATCCCTTTATAGCTCAGTGTCAACAATTCCCCAAGTTAATATAACAGTGGAAAACTCTATTAGGGGCTCTATGTCACATGACTAATGATGAAAGGGGATATTTAAGCTTTGATTTATCATAGTTAACATTATATAACACTATTACCACCCAGACATAATATATCTTTGCTCTTCTTTTGAACCCACTCCACACCCTTCACCACACACACACACACACACACACACACACACACACACACACACACACACACACACACACACACACACACACACACACACACACACACACACACACACACACACTCACACACTGTACTCACGCTGTAAAACACCTATAAAGGTGAAAATATCTATAATGAGAAGGCTACGGAGTTATATTGGTGATGGTGGAATAAAGATTCCCGGCAGACAATACATAATTAAACATAGTTAACTCCATTCTATAATAGTTACCTTTATGTTACCGTTATAAATAGTTTTAAAAAATCCAGTTTTCCAGACCTTTTGTCACAGCAGACAAATAGACCTGGTGAATATGCTTGTTACTTAAAACATACATTTCTGAATTGCATTTATTGCTGAAAGAGACCCTGCATTATCTTTGTATTTGTTTTTATTAAACATAAACCAAAGAGAAACATGTCAATGATAACATTATTGCAATATATTTCAACTTGTGTTCTCCACATGTTCATTATGATTTTGCAATTTTTAAGAAGATATGGCGCAAAGCACGCTAGAGTCCTTATAATGCGAACAAAACATTGTAAATGACTGACTGTAAGCACCAGTCCTGTAATCATGTATTGAAAAACATGAACCAACTTTCTTAGAAACCTCTGATTGAGCATTCACATACGGAACAAAGGCAGGCTGTCTCTCTCGCCTTTCAACCTCACTATCTGGATTCAGATTGGGCTTTTTGAACAATTGTTTCTGTTGCAATCAACATGAGATGTCCCACTGAGCTTTGCAGGACATTTGCGTCATGTACTTTTGTCTTTGTTTGGTTTTCACCAGCACACCTCAGATATCCATCAGAAACATCCAGCTGCTATTTGTGTCATTTGCATGTCTGGACAATTACTTATATTTATCGTTGTAATCATCTTAACTCAAAGGCAGAGGAAATCAAAAATGGAATCTCTCACTCATGCAATCAGACAAACACACATTTCTTCATCATTTGTCATTTCATATCCAGCTATAGGGAGCTGCTGCTTCTATGGCTCGAAGATTGTCATTTCCATTTATCTCCATTCAAATCACGTCTGAGTGGCTGCAGGATAATGAAGGCCTTCCTCAAACTTTTTGTTTTGTTTAGAGTTGCCAGATGCGATGCTCATTGTGATGGTGTGGGGAGAAAAGAGATTTGCTTTTGAAGAGACAGCTTTGGCAGTAAACTACAGAGGAGGGACTTGTGGGGATAGGGTGTGTGTGTGTGTGTTTGCGTGCGTGTGGGAGACAA
The DNA here is from genome assembly GCF_902827165.1 of Trematomus bernacchii. Classification (NCBI taxonomy): domain Eukaryota; kingdom Metazoa; phylum Chordata; class Actinopteri; order Perciformes; family Nototheniidae; genus Trematomus; species Trematomus bernacchii. Next base: position 4,029,760 of record NW_022988066.1, on the reverse strand, counting down.
ATAGCAAGAGGGTAACTGATAAAAGTATGTGTATGTGCCAGCAATTATTCAGAAATTGTTCATGCAGATGTTCGTGTGTGTGTGTGTGTGTGTGTGTGTGTGTGTGTGTGTGTGTGTGTGTGTGTGTGTGTGTGTGTGTGTGTGTGTGTGTGTGTGTGTGTGTGTGTGTGTGTGTGTGTGTGTGTGTGTGTGTGTGTGTGTGTGTGTGTGTGTGTGTGTGTGTGTGTGTGTGTGTGTGTGTGTGTGTGTGTGTGTGTGTGTGTGTGTGTGTGTGTGTGTGTGTGTGTGTGTGTGTGTGTGTGTGTGTGTGTGTGTGTGTGTGTGTGTGTGTGTGTGTGTGTGCTTCCCTAAGTCCTTTGGGCTTTCACTGCAGAGAAATTCAATTTCAGTTGTCACTCACCAATTAGCCTGCCTAATTCCTGATCTGGAGTAGACTATGTTGTTCATGTGTGTTTGAGAGAGAGAGTGAGCTAAAGTGTGTAATGTGTGTTAGTCCTCTCAGTACCTGCTTGATCCACAGTGTTTTGTCTCTTCCTAACACAGTTTGTAGTGTGCTGCTTTGCTTTTTGGCATAATGACCTCCTACAATATGTGCCTAGCATTTGTTGAATGCTCCACTTGCACACTGAAGCCGTAAAGCAGACGTGATTTAGCAACACTCAGTTTTTTATTTCCACTGCAATTAAGTCTGCCTCCACTAACACAATATGGGTGTCAAAATGTCACCAAAGCCTGCGGTGAAATAGCAGCATTGGCTTAGCGAGGGAGAACAATGACTCCCATGTTGAGTGAAGTAACTTTGTGCACTTTGAAATCCTTACCAAATCAAATATCATATTAAATTGATGAATGGTAGAAAATAACACTAAAGCCACCAGTGGTAATTTGTTCCAGTATTCTCACATATATTGTAAACATTTACTGGCATTGTGCAAAGAGCTTTTTAACTTTTAAATCCTGCCAATCAGTGGGCGCATACTATAAAACTTTATTATTGTGGTACTTTTGAGATCAGTATAACAGAGCGCTTTAAGGATGATAAAACAACAATTGAGAAATCAATAAAAATGACCAGCATTAATTAGAAATGGGGTTATGGCTGCATAAAACAAGGTTTCAACAAGGGAATGCAGCAGTAGTATAAAAACAAATCAGCCTTTGATTAGCCTGTAAAACGGAAGAGAGACATTTCATTTTTTTAAACCTTTAATGAAAAGCTATCAATGTATTTTAGATACAATTTATACAAGATTATACTAAATTGCAGTTCATTTCACTGCAAATTCACATACACTTCAAATTAACAGCTGATATGCACTTACAATTGACAGTCTATTTCTGACTTGCTTTTTTCTTGAAGACATAAAGTACCAAAACTATGCTGTATTTAAAGATGTTGCGAAGTCTTATGCCAAAGGAGATGAAAGGGGGAAAGCAAGGATAAACATGCAGCTTTCTGTGTGTTGAGCAGTTACTCGCTGCTGTTTAGCAGACAATTTGAATTTGTCATTTCCTTCAGGCAAACAGGGCAATAGGTACATGATCTCAATTAGCGGAAGAGGTGCGCTTTGCTGTCACAGCTGCTCTTGTGATTTATGTTTAAGAGATATGTGTGTGTGTATTTTTCTTCTCCTAAAAGCCCTTGCTGGTTAAGTTTCTTCAGAATTAAACGAATATGAAAGATCCATTTTGGTAAAGAGATAGGAACACTGAGAGTGAGGGGAGCAGGGAGGAGCAGGGAGGATAGTGAATGATGCATGGGATAAGACAGATAGGAAAAGGAAGTAGTAGTGAGTGAAGGTGTGTGTGTGTGTGTGTGTGTTTGTGTGTGTGCGTGGGTGGTTTAAATAGAGTGTCCCATCATCCACGCTCAGCTTCTCCCTCCTGCCCTCTGGGGTCCTTAGGGACTTGGAGAGGTGTCTGTTTCACTGCCTCATGGAGTGGAAGTGAGTGGATGAAGGGGCTGGCAGAGACAGGCGGAGTGTGGAATGTGATGTGTGGCTGTGTGAGTGTGTCATTGTTCACTAAGGTACCGTCACCTTCACTATCTTCTCCTTCAGGGTCCTTTGTTTTCCTGTGTCCACAGCTTGGTTTATTTAAGTTTCAAATATGATTTTGTTCCTGCATTCTGTCGGTCCAGGTACATGTATCTATAAAAGCCACATCCATTTACGTTGAGCCATCGGAACCAATCTGTTAATCTATTGATTTAGCTGGGGAAAGTACATTTCTATCACTTTCAATGTTCAATACAGTCATACATCGTCATATCTGCTGAACACTTTTTACTCTTGCTACCACATTCGGACATTTGGTGGTGACATGGGCGCCTATCAGTTCTGAGTAACCATGACACACATTTGACTGAGCTGTGGCGCTGTAACACATCATCTATATATAAGGGAATTAATTTTTGAATGACTGTCCTTTGCATGTTCAATTCACTTCGCGCTTGGCGGGTGTGTTGCTGTGGACCAAAGGGAGTATCAAGTCACAAGTGGCCCGTTAAGAAACAGAGGCACATTCCACAATTACATTATAAGTATTACAAACCGTTCGCCCAGCAAAATTCCACCATCAATTATAAGTTGTGCTAAAAAATGAAATCCATCATAATAATAGATTTCATATAACCCAGCATGCCAAATGGAATGACTATCATAATGTGTCAGGTAACAGTTACTTTTTTGTATGTGTGTCTTTGTTTGTGTGTGTGAGAGAGGGTGAAATGTGCTGTTGGAGGCAGTAAGAGCTCCCAATCCTGCTGTACTCAGCTCCTCGTCTAGACCAGCCACCGTCATTATGGCTGTTCACACCTGCACTCTGTAATTTATCTCTCTCACACACACACTCACACACACACACACACACACACACAAACACACGCACACATTTTTCTCACTTTGTCAGTAACAATGCTGACCTCAGGTAATGGTAGAGTCCAGCGTGAAACACTCTGTCCTTATGTGTCACACATATACACAAACACAGGGGATATTTAAGCTTTGATTTATCATAGTTAACATTATATAACACTATTACCACCCAGACATAATATATCTTTGCTCTTCTTTTGAACCCACTACACACACACACACACACACACACACACGCACACACACACACACACGCACACGCACACGCACACGCACACGCACACACACACACACACCGTGAAGAGGGGTTAATGTGACGTATCCTTCAGACTTGCTGACACACTTGATGTTAATTGCTTGAATGGTCAGTGCACATTGCACATACACACGCAATTACACACAAACACAACACTAGAAAAAATTATCAACATTGCACTTTGTCAAATCCAGATCAATCAATATATGCTTAACAAGTAAAGAAAAAAAGAAAAAGGTTAAACCTTTTTGGATATATTTTGGATTTGAAATGAGATAGAGCTATGTTCATCAGCCTCTCAATAATAATAATAATAATATAATGATTTCACAAATGTAGTCTGCAAAAATGTTCCAAACTCCAGAAGCTGTTCATTAAGTTGCAGACTTAATGATGCCTTGACTTTATTATTACAGGTGAATCTATATGGTTCCTAAAAGATGATAAGAAGGGTCTAGTAGACAAGCATTTTAATGTATATTCCAATTAAATGTCCCTAGGGGGTGCCTAGCCTGTCTACATTTAATGTCAAACTATTACTGTAAATGATTGGCAAATTGTCATGTGGGTTTTATTTATTCTTTCAAGGTACCCGTTAGGGCTGTGCGATTATGGCAACAATCATAATCACGATTATTTGGGTCAATAATTGATATCACGATTATTAAATACGATTATTCATTGACTTTGAAAAAATCCATTTATTGAACTTTAAAACAAATACAAATAATAATTTGAACAGTATCTTTTTAACTGTTGATTACGCTGAACGTATAATTAAACTGAAAAACCAATACAAAAATACATTTAAATAAATAATATCAAAATAATAAATATCAATAAACAAGATCAACAAATATTTTGGAGCGCACTTCCACAAGCTATTAAACATATATAAATATGATAAATACAAATAAATGAGACCAAAATAAATTAGATCAAATATGTTGCAGTGCACTGTCACAACCTAGCAAAGCTAAATAATTGTTTTTTTCGATTATGTTGTTTTCATAATTGTGGCAGGCCAAAATCGTAATTGCGATTAAAATACGAATAATTGCACAGCCCTAGTACCCGTTCCTGTTTTTATGAGAACATACATAAATACTCATGGGAGCATTTCATTTTCACCTAGGGTTCCTTTTCCGTTCATGCATATTGTAATTTGCTTTACAGGTTGAACATCTGACTTGCTCTTTAGCTTCCTCGATGGACTCACGCCCTGATCTGGCTCTAATTATTACCATCCATTCCAAGTTTTACATGATTTTGAAATCCTGAAATGAGGAATCAATCCTATCATGTTAGTGAATTTGAGTTGTTGCTCTACAAGATTAATGTAATGATTAATGTGGCTACACAAATTATTTGGTAATAATGTTAAGTATTATTGTTATTGTAAATAAAGATCTGAATAGTAATGTTTAAATGGTGTGTACAGCGGTGTGTGTTTTAAAAGCATGTGTGCTAGTCTCATTTTAAACCAACATACATGCCAGAAGATTGGAGGTGGCACAATATGTGTTTTCAATGCAGAGGGAGGCAGTCATCTTACATTTTCGTTAAGCCTTGTGGATATGTATCACATTAACTGTCAAATAGTTATGAATTGTATTGGCAACCCAATAGCCAATCTGTTATGACGCACATCGACACAAAAACCTTGAGCATCAATTCCCTGCTTCAATACCTGGCTGGAGTCTATATACAACCACTATCAAATAAAGTCATAAAATGCACACAAAAAAAAAAAATAAAAAAAAATAAAGCAATATAAACAAACGGTCTACAATTAGAATTGAAAAGCCAAAACTAGCAAAGCAATGCATGTATATAAGCAAAGAAAAAACATACAGAAAAAGGAGAATCCTAGAAAAACAGATCTGAGATCACCACTTTAAAATCTCACTCTGCACAAAACAAAGACATGTTTTTTGAGTCAGCAACATTGCGAGAGGTGCAAGAACCTATACATTTAATCACTTTGATGTGTATTTTTATGCATCGACCCATGGGTATTTTCATGTGTGGGGAAGACAACCAAGTTGTGTCCGGGTAAATATCTGACACCTAAATCTGTATCAGTCAGCACTTTAGTCCCATTATTTCCAGTGGCAATATGTCAAACTATGATAAATAAGGAACACAGACACACACAAATACGGGAGCCCTTGTCCTATTTCTACAGCTCTATAAACTGGGGGTGTGTGTGTGTATATGAGTGTGTGCAGTATATGTGTGGAGGCCAAATATCCATCAGTCAGCAGTTTTAGCCTTGTTATCTCTGCTGGCACTCTATCAAAGATATAAGCAATGATAAATAATGAACACACACTCATCCTTATGGAGTCAGTGTATGTGTAGGCCTGTTGGAACAGACGCTATACTATACTGTATGTGATTTGATGATCTAGTGAAGCGTTTTCAGGGATATGGGGATTTGCTTTTGCTTTTATTCTGAAATGTTCGCTTGTGTCTGCATCAGGGTTTCCGTTAGCCGGTAATTACCGTTTTTTAACATTTATTAAGCACCGGTAAATTCAAAACCTGCCAGTCAAAATGTCCGGTAATAATTAGGGATGCTCCGATCGATTGGCCGCTGATCATTATCGGCCGATATTCACTCTTAATAGTTTGATCGGTGCTCTCTATAAAGGCCGAGCTGGATCTGATCGATATGGACATAAACGCGAGTGAAGTATAACCGGACGCGAGAGAGAGAGAGAGAGAGAGAGAGAGATCAGATCAGCTGCTGAGTCTGACAGAGACACACAGCTCTGCATGATCACCTGAAGCCCCGCCCACTGTTAAGCGAGCTGCATGAGAAACTGACGGGCTGTCAGGAGAGAGGGAGAGAGGATCTGTTTCTCCCGTGTTGTTATCCAAAGTTAATGTAAACTTTTGAATAATGTACTTTATCTACTACAAGTAGTTTGTTTGAATGTAATAATTATGTTGTTGGTTGTTTGTGGAAGCGCATCATTTATTGAAAAATGAATCTGAACTTTTCGATCTGTTACGATTATAAACTGAAGCAATATAAAAATGACTCCCATTAACTGAGTTTTAAACATCAGCATATCCGGTCATAGTCCGGTAATTACCTGCTAACGGAAACTCTGCTACACAATTCTTATTATTATTATTGAAACATGACTGGTAAGTTTCATATTTGTCTGGTAAAATTAATTATTTCCGGACATTTGACCGGCAAGAAAAAATCCTAGCGGAAAGCCTGGTCTGCATATGTGTGCATACATGCGTGTTAGTAAATGTACCAAGGAGACATGAAGCCTTACATAAACTTAAATCACTCCCAACACAATCCCTGCTGCGTGGGTTTCTTCTTTACATGGTTTGCTGGCTTCTTTTTAAAATATAAAGGAATGCAAGGAATATAGCAAAGTGGTCCCTTTAGAGCAGGGGTCACCAACTACATTTGTCCAAGGGCCAAAATTAATCCAAGAGACACTTTCGGGGGCCAGAGATTTTTATATATATATATATAAATCATAATAAATTATATTTATATATATATATAATTGATTAATATGTTCACTTTATTGAAAAATAATCTTTTTTTTTATAAGCCTGTATCCGGGGTAATACAATTGAAAGCAGTCCTGATTGTCAGGGAAAGGAATCAACTTTTGTATTAATACCGTGTCCTGATGGTGGGAAACGGTTGCAGGATATAAGAAAATTGTTTGCCAGGCACGCATACATTATATCTCATATAATGTATGCGCTGCCATTTCCCCACATAAACATAACAGTCTGCAATGAAAAGGTTGTCTCCTGTGTGCTCCACTTCCTCCTTGGCGAACCGGTAACTTTTGTTAACCCGTTTTGGTTTAAAAACAGAATAAGGTCGGTTTTTTGGTTTATAGTTTTTCCTATTCGGTTTTGCAACGGAAAAACCAAAGAACGAACCATACACGGATTAAACATAAACTTCTCCTCATATTTTTCTAAATTATTTTTTTTATAAAAGTAATCATCTTTATATATATATATATATATATATATATATATCACCTATACAGCACCTTTGGGAATGTAGTGTCTTGATCAAGCACACAACAACGTTTTTTAATGAGCGTGGGGCTCGAACCCGTGTAACTTGAGGCGATATGAGTGGGGGGCGAACGCACTAACCACTCCGCCAACGCCACAGTCACCCCCGCCGTGCGGGCCGGATGAGAAACTATTTGTTTTTCCGAATCGAAGGTTAAAAACACAAAAGCATTGTACACAATTTAAACCAATCAATGTCGTGTAATTAACAAGGATAAACTGATGTTTCTTAGTGGATGAGTACGGCAGATATCACTGTAAAATCATTTGACAGTGAGGGGAATACTTCCGGTTTTATTATGAAAACTTTGAGACCGGAAATACTGTTTTCACCCCGTGAGGGTTGACGCTAACTTTACATGGACGCTGCCGTCAATAGAAATGAATAGGGGGAAAGACGTAGTATATACACGTTATCCTGGCGAGACCTCAAATAATCTTCGTAATATCTATCAAACTATAGATCCTACCCATCCACTGGACGTGGATTATAAAAGTACAATATACACTTCTCGCTAGAACTCTAATCAAAAAGCCTTTTAATGGCCAAACTATACTACAATTTAGGATTTTCCAGAGAGGGTTATTTGTGAAAATACGACCCTCCGGAGCGTTTGCAATTGCCGCAAATTGTTGTTTCTTACACGACCACTGGAGTTGCTAAACTTTCAAACGTGATTATAGGTCGTAATAAGCTGCTGAACAATCTACCTATTTGGTCGTATGAGTTGGAGGACTTGTTGAGAGAAACTCATCTGAACTTCTTAAGCATCCACTATGCTCCAACTTATACAACAGTACGTGTAGTGTTATCAGGTGTAATGTAAAAGCCTATTAGAAAAACGCTTTAGAATACTACACAACTATTATTCTAAAAAACGTACTGTAGAGAATGTTTGTTATGAGTTTTGTATTGATCATTGATTGTCCTAATTGAAGTTCAATACATATTTTACAACACAATGCCATATCACTACTGTTATCAAACTTTTTTGTACCTAACCTTTGAGTGGTGAATACATCTTCTTCTCATTTCTTTATCAAAATAGTATTTTAGGGGAGCAATTATCAGATGAACCTTTCATAAGTGCGTTCTAAAGCATGCTTTGTTTAACTGTTTTCCAAATAAATCCACGATAACTAGTCTACACACTGTGTAACTGTCTCACTCCAACTCTGCCTTCAATGATGTCCCATTCATGACAGAAGTAAACACTGTGGTTTCACATCATGCCATAGTAGTGGACACCTGGGTTATCATTTATTTGCTTTTTATTTTAAAATCTTAAACAGTTTTCCACTCTGAAGTCAGCATAACAACTTTAATAGACCATTTGAAAAAGCTTAATTCACCACGTGTATTCATATTCACATTTGATAATCCTTTAGCATTCCCCGTTGATTTTCAAGGCTACTGTATGTTGCACCTTAATGGAGAAGGTGTGTCTTCAGACCTTTACATCATAATTTGAATGCACCCCCAGGAATAATTCACTTTCCATTTTAACAATACTAAAGCTGCTTAAATGATGGCGAACATAGGTTTCATAATACATTCTCCTGGCTATGCAGAGTTTCAAAGCCCTGTGAATAGATTTTGATAGGTTACATTTATCTGAAACCAATTGGGTCCCTGGAAGAGATGGAATATGTATTCACAAGTTACATGACCACTGGCATGTACTGGGAAATGAGATCCATGCAATAAGCTCATGGAATGGTCTCTTAAAGAAAAATGGCTACTGTGGATGCTACCTGCCAAGTGAGCTGCAACTCTTTAACCAGCTTTCCCCTCCAACATTGAATGCCTGTCTTTACTCATTAACACTAATTAAACACTAGAAACGTGGTTAATTTGTACGGCTTAATATTAAGCCTCCTGAAACTTACAGTGGGCTCAAGTTACTTTATTGTTTGCAAAGCCATTACCCATCAGATGAAGAGTTAAAAGATCCATTCTCCGTTCCATTGTGCATCAAATGATTTCTAGAGAAGATGAAACTATAATGATACCCGTGGGAAAATCGAATCGCTGCAGCGGCAAATAGGATACAGCAAAAAAAAAGACCAGCTTTTAAATACAAATATAGCAAATGAGGTTATACCAAACAAAGAGTATGATTACAACACTACAACCGGTTCAGTGTAGTCAAATGTATAATGATACAAGTTTGTAGGTGTGTGTGTGTGTGGGGAGGGGTATTGTTTTGAAATACAAACAATATATCATATATACAAACAACTATTAAATTATATTTTAAAAAACTCAGTAGAAAAACTTCAAATCATAACTTCTACTTCTTCAAAGCATCAGGCGAGTAACAATTTAGAGAAATATTAGGTGCAATGCTGCAGATCATCTAACATGCATGAATCAATGTGAGCTGAAGGGATAAATTATTTGGCAGTAACAGTAATGGACCCATCTTTAATGTTACATATCAGTGCCTTTTACTGCCTTCTTTCGTTTTCACTGAGCAGCTTGCATATAGTTTAAAAAAATACATATTTTCTAATAGTTGTACAGGGCCCTGAGGAGACCATTGTAGATGTTATGGTTTGCTGGAAACACTGACGCTTGGTCAATTCCCCGAGGGAAGCGTCATCTTCAGCAGGCTCAGTCTCACAGATTTAAAACTATAATGTCAGCTTTCAACCCGGAGTTTTTGTATTTAGAATAAGGAAAATAAAGTTGCCCAAGACAGTAGGGTGCACTTGTTATCTCAATATGTCATTCACATATTTGAATGATCAGATTGGTCAACGCATAGGCATACTATAGGAATCAGATCAGGATCAGATCATAAAGAAAATATGATGGGAATATCCCTTTAATAGGTATTTTACTCCAAACTAATCCAGCATTGCACATTTCTTTCACTATTTCATATTTAGAATATTTTATTTTCTCTCTAATCCTTTAGGGGAGTTCAATTGTGTCCTTAAAAGCTTATTACTCAAATTTAGCTGTGATAGGATTCATTTTGTTATGACCCTGAAGAACAACTGTATTATTTTATAAGAGCCCTGTCATCAATTATATCATAAATCATCAGGATGATACCGTTTTAAAAGATTTAGAGAAGTATTTGAAACTTTGAAATGTGCTGAAATGTACTGTGCACTCCCTTTGGTGTTTGTGCGGTACAGCATTGACACTTTGGGCTTTTTGAAATCAATTGAGTTAACAAACTTGAACATTCTGTACTTTTATATTTCTTTCATGTCCAACCCTGTATGATCTCTTATTCATAGCTTCTTTTCATTTCTCTCTTCATTCTTGTGCAATAAGGGGACTAACAGAATGAGCTTTGAAAAAAGGTTTGACTTTTGATAAGTTTTAAGGTTTTGTAATATCTTCTTTTTTATTTTCTCTTTTCACTCTGTTTGATTTTCCTTACTCTTTCTTTGTGACCTTGGGTGGAGTCATAATGCTGCGATGCATGAAGGCCATCCTCAGGAAATGAGTGGAGCAAGTTGGCAAATACACCCAGTAGAGCTGTTTGTCTTCGTAATACTGCTCCTACGAGATGACTCTGCTGTGTTTTAAAGGACACTTCTATTTGAAAGCCCTCTGTTCAAGTTTTAGAAATCATTAAAGCTTTCACCGTAGTTTTATGAGTTTGGTGGCTATAAAGCTACACATTTTACTCAGGTGGATAAAAGGAAATTATTAACAGGTAATTAGAATTAGGTACTTATTATATGTTATAGTTTGGATTCCTAAAGCTTTTAGTCTACTATCCCATCATTCAAGGGTGGTTTTCACTATAAGTTATGTTTTTTCTTTGGACGGAAACTATACTTTAAAATGTTTTACTATGTTCAATCTGAATTTACTTTAAAATAAAAACATCTATATTTATTCTGACTCTTCTACATCCAACTCACAGGTTTATCATTGCTTTGAGAAAAAAGATTATTAATTTACCCCTTTTAGAAGTGAAGATATAGTCATTTGTTCTGGGAATGTCATTTTCGAGCCTGAGACCTGAAAAACAGGCTCATTCCTTAACAGGTTAAATGTGTTAATTTGGTAGTAAAAAGCCTTTAGATCATATTTGTTTTCATCCAAGAAGTCATCTGACCTTGTAATAGTCATCATTTCTGGTTTCACTTGAACATTTTCTACAACTGAATCACTGACAATCCCCTCATTCACACCTGAACAAAGCCAAAGTGTCACTGCAAATCTGAGACAATTTAATTAAGGAATTATTTCTGCAAGATAATTTGTAATAGTTCACAGGTTTAACACTAGAACCGCCAGAGATTTTTTATACCTAATACCGCCACCTGGGTCAAATTGACCCGCTATTAGAATGTATTGATTTTCAAGGTAAAATGTTCTTTTATTGAACAGTGAGTTTTGATCGCACAGGGATGAAACGTATACCAATATAATCTGTGGACTCTCAGGGCTCGACATTATAAATGGCCCGCTGGCCCGGAAGCATTATTTAGACACCGCCGCCAGCATAACGTACTTTCAACTCGCCCCACAGCTGTTTGCTGCGGAGCGCAGCGCGAGCAGTCTCCCGTGAGCGGGAGCGCACTCCTTCACTACAGACTGTCTCTATCTCTCTCTCTCTCTCTCTCTCTCTCTCTCTCTATCTATAACTATCTATCAATATATCTATCCACCTATCTCTCTCTCTCTCAATCTATCTCTCAATCTATAAGGAACCGCAGTAGACAAAAGGCGTTGCTATAGCAACACGTCATGTTTATATGAAAAGGGGTGGGGTCAATATGACCCACTGGGCGTAAATAGGTATAAATGGCAATGTTTAGGGCGATTTCTTCAATCTGACTTCATATTGACAATTTTTAACAACATAGGGTGCTACATAACACACTTTCAGGAAAAGTCACGGACTGGAAGACTTTAATATTTTATTGAAAAAAAGTTACATGCAATAAAAAACAGCTCTGGGTCAAATTGACCCGATTGGCGGTTCTAGTGTTAAAGGTGGGGTAGGTAAGTTTGAGAAACCGGCTCGAGATACACTTTTTGTTATATTCCATGGAATGCTCTTAACATCCCGATAGCAATGAATATCTTAAGTGCTTTGACAAAAAATCCATAAAAAAATGTCATCTGTGGATTTAGCCGGCCCGGCTAAAATAACTGGATGGCCTACCTGCCTGTCAGCCTTCCATCTGTGCGCAAACTTATCTCGTGCCCTCATTGGTCATGTGCACGTTTGTGTGTGTTGGAGGAGGGGCTCTATAAGGAAGTGGCAGATTTTCTCCGGTTGTGTATTTTCAAAATCTAGCGATCTCGAGCTGGTTTCTCAAACTTACCTACCCCACCTTTAATAGAATCCATACATAGGTTACATCAGGATACAATAACACACAATGACAGAAATATACATTATTTGTCATCAATTTGACAAAACAAACACACAATCACTGCTGCCATCTGATCTCTATTTCACTCCCTTACCAAATTACATTGAATTGTATAAGAAACTACAATTTTGAGGAAAAAAAAATATATAAATATAAATATATACTTTTATAAATAATAACATAAAATAATGATATGCACTCATTTTTTAATAATAATTAGAACCTGATTGTTTTTGAGCAATATAATAGTGAGGCAGGTCATTTAATTTGTCCAAATTCCATTACAAAGCAAGGGTCCTAAGATAAAATAACTAACATTCCTCCAAAGAGTTTTTTCTTTACCAGTCGCATTGACCCGAAGACACATTTTGAGTTGTATACACTGTTGGAAAGAGGAGATTCCTAGCTCTCTAATGATATCAGGATTGTTTTTGTACTCCAAATATTAAGCAAAATATGTCACATTATATAATGACTGTCACCGAGTCATCATTTTGAGAAAAAGGCCTTCAAAGTTTCCTCTTCTCTGGAATCCATCGATCTGATTGATTATTAGCGGAGCAAATGATCAAAATAGTACGGAGGGAAGATATTTTGGTTTGGATTACTGGTCTGGGGGAAGCTCGCGAGTGTGTGTGTGTGTATACGTGTGTGTGTGTTTGTGTATTTTTGCGTTTGTGTGTAGGCTATTGTGTTTGTTTCCCGGGGAAAACACTCACGAGAAACACCGGCTGTTGTTATGCCTGCTGTGACGTTAAGTTACTCCGTTCTCCGCTTGTAATTATGCCGTTACAAGCTTCAAAGTTGTATTTATCATCTGAATTTGCCGAAACAAGTTTAATATTCTGAAAGCCAAGACTTTGTTTATTTGAAATCAGATGAAAACAAACTGTAACGGACCCTGCCGTGTTATCTATGATTACTATACGCCTTACATTCATAATTTCAGCCGGAGGGAGGGGGAGCGGCGCTGCGGAACAGCAGAGTGGCGAGTGAGAGCTGTCATCTTCCCTATACAAAATATATTTATCATGTGATTTTGGAAATAAAAGTTTAATATTCTGAAAGAAAAGACTTTGTTTATTTAAAATCAAACAAAACACCCGAACCCCGAAAAACTATTTTTTTACGCAAATCCAAGTTTATTTTGAAATGAGCCGTTACAACTTCCGACTGATTTCGATAGAGCGGGTCACATTTATGCTAGGGTCCAAAATCTGAGGAATAATACTATGCTAAAAAAAAGAACACTTTCCAAGTCTGACTAAACTCATTTGACTGTAAACCGTGATCAGAATAGTTAAGAGGCTTGGTGTGTTTTGAAGCATGTTTCGTTCTTGAAATTGTCATCCTGTCAATCAAACAGTTAAGCCATTACTGTGACATGTGTAGAAATGTGTTTGTTGAGATGTGTATAACGGGGCATTGTTTGTTTGCCATGGTAACTGGTGCTAATGCTACAAACGTCATGAGCTTTACTTGCCGTTCATGTCTATTCCTCTGTGCATATTTCTGAACACACTTGAAATACATATTTCCATCAGGATTGTCAGCCCTCTGCTTTCATCAATTGAAATGTTATTTACTTAAGGCTTTTTATTTCCATAAAATAGCAAATTCCAGTAACTTTTATGCAAGAACACTCTTTAAGAAACTTTAAGAAATTCACAAAATGTTTTCAATAGTCAAAGCATTTTGGAGGAGGCAAAACAAACATGAAGGGAAAACACAGTTATTGTGTCCACAACAATGAAAATAGTTTAATTCCCCCCTCACAAACCTTTTATATTCTTTAAAAACAGAGCTGACAGAATATAATTAGAAGCATAGTACGCATAATAGTTAATCTAGCTCTGCACAATATCCTGCCTTGACATTGTTGCACCGGCATATTACACTGAAGAGAATGTGCCGTTGCCATGCGTGGGATAACAACCATCATTTCATTCTATTTACATAAAAGCATATACAAAAATACACACAAGCACTGTAGCAAAGATGTTTGTCCCTCCCATGTGTGAGACAAAAGCATCTGCTGTGGTCAGGATCATTTTATATTGAGCCAGATTATAGGCTTTTCACTGCTGTTGTCTCTTTCGTCCTATTGTACTCTTCATGTTGTATTGCACCCAGCAACTTCACCACACCCCCCCCTCCCTTTTGGCTGACATCACCCCTTCTAGTCCCCCTTTCCTTCCTCCACTCCTCCCTTTCCTTCCTCCCCTTCTCTTTCTCTTCAACTCTTGCTTCCTTCCTTCCTTTCCAGGGCCCCCATGGCAGATTCCCCCCGTCTTTCTTCCATGCTTAATCTTTTCTCATCTTTATCGTCTTTTCTCGCTTTTTCTCCCCTCTCCTTGTTTGTCTCTAGAGGCTACGCAGCCTTTATGGGGTATCTGTACATGTGTGTATGTAGGATGGAGCCAGACGTCCTGCCTGAAAACAGAGGGGATCAAAATAGATTTTTCCCATAGTTTGATTTCCCAGTCTTCCTCCTGGTTTGCCTCATCCGTTCTCTATGAGGAGGGAAGGATACGGGAGCATTTCATTTGCCTGTGAGATGCCCTCTACTGGTGGAGAAGAAGACTGAAAGATAAAGGGACATATATGTGATAGGGTGATACACAATAATAACAAATTAAAATAGAAGGGGTAAGGGTTTTGCTAAAGATGAGGAAAAGAAGTGAGGGCAGATTCAAAGCAAAAGATGAGACAACATAAAGAACAAGAAAGACAGGAAGCAGCGGTCTACAGAAAGCATACAAATAAGGAAAAGATTATATCAGGGAAGTGAAGAGAATAATGATAATTAGTGGATGAGTGGAAATAGAGAAGATGAAGAGACAATGAAGGGATTGGGGAAGAGGAGAGAAGTTCTGGAAGTGATATTCTGATTGCATCTATTGTATCAACGGAACAACCCCGGTGAGAAGATTACAAAGCATTTGATTTCAACTGGCTCTGTAGTCAATTTCCTCTCTGCTTTCTTTGTTTTGCTCACACACATTCACTCAGGTCCACATTATTACTGATCAGCAGCACATTATAGCCACTATTGTTCCCAACGCTGGTCGACATACACTTTTAAAGGGAAGTTGTCCAGTAAAGGCCGCTGTGTAAATCCAATAAGCAATTGTTTAGGGGGCAGAGACTCTGTAAATATGGCAAATGTGGGTTGGAAAGAAGCCAATGCGTTGTAAAAGATGCAAAACATAGCATGCAGCTGTTTATTTTGTCTTATTAAAATCTTCTGGTGGTTTGTCTTTAATTATAAATATGTTTCTTTGAATATACTTTATTAGTAGGATTAACGGTTTATTGTCTGCAATTACAATTTGATCAAACCAGAGAGTCGTTGGGGAAAAAGTCAGCGCACAAATGAATTACAGACACGCAAACATTGACCTCCACTTCAAATGTTGGCACCTCAATATTTAATTTCATTATACTTTCAATTCCTTTTAATGCTTACCTTTCTATGGTTTTGATAACTGGCTAGCGCAAACAATCTCTTGGATTACTATGTTTAATAAGTACAGAGACAGAAACAAATCATTGATAATGGGAATAATTTAGAACTGCTGTGTAGGGAGTGTTGCCCTACAAAGTCTTCCTTTTAAAATCTACTTTCGGCTTTTTTCCACTCCAATTATGCGGGCCTTTTGCCATGGGTTGGATGTAGGTGAATGTTTCTCCTTACCGGCAATTTATTTTTAGATTCTGACATTTTGCAAGGCATGTTTACTGTTTTGGACTAGTTCCAATGGCAGTGTACACCATTTGTTGTAGGGGCAGTGGACACATTTATTTACTTAGCATTAAAAAGAAAGGAATAAAAACAGTTTAAACGGCAGCAACTTTCTAGTTACAGATGATAGATGATGATGAATGGTTTCAATTCATTCAGGAATGGCAGTATCGAGGGGAATTCCTTTTATTCATATGTCATATAGGAGGTTGACAATTATTGTCTATTGCTGTCTAATGGGGATTCCCTTCATTTGTTGGGAATCTGTATTCAATCACAGTCACTGTGGCATACAGGAGAGGGGGGTTGTGCCCCATGGACCATTGTGAGCACATTCATCTTCCAATCTTCTTATGATTTATTCCTTTTCCTATTCTATTCTATATCTATTCTATTTTCAGGTAATACCCAGTCGTATTTAAGGTTTAAAACCATGTTTCTCACAGCTTCTTTCACACCAAGATAATTGCTGTCACCTAATAAGACAGAATGACACTTTCTTGAAGCTAAAGCTTAATTGTGCAGCCTAAGTTTTTGGGTGTGATTTTTTGAATATCATGTACAGTATCTAATGTCTGTAGTGACAAATAATTTAAACAGATAATCATGTCAGTTCACCAAAAAGAGAAAACATGACTGATCACTTGAGGCTTAGCAACCAATACACACAGCAAACTGTGAAGTATGAGTAATTGGAACATGTGTCACTTTTCAGATGGCTTGTGTGGGACAACATGTTGTATGACGTGTGATCATAGATTGGTAACTGCTAACTATGTGAATAGATGAGGCCGCATATAATTGGAAAATTACTGTTTATAGGTGAGCATCAACAGGGGATCATTCTCTATCTGTCTCTAATTTTATTTTAACATGCATAGAAGCTGGATGGTACACTTTGAAGGCAATATTGCTCTACCTTTACTCTGCAGACTTAGTACAGCAGACTTTGAAAGCAAGGCAGACACAAACAGAAGAATCAGGATAATGAGGCCAAATGGCTTTCTTTGAAATGGAAATGGGGAAAAAATAAACCAGCCTAATGAGTAGTCTATATTCCTGATCTGTTATTGGGGACCAATCTGTGTTAGTCTGGTCCTGTATTTGAAACAAAAGGGGTTTGCCCTCTTTCATCCTCTATGGAAACCAGGCAATGAGCACCTGTTTAATTCTGCAATCCATTGCTTTTTAACCGTGTCCTCAAGTGACACCTTTCCTGCTATTTTTGCTTACACATTTGAATGAGTTCATGGTACACAGTCCATTTATTACAGATGACTTGGCTAAAAAACCCAGTAGATGATTAGTGTGGCAAAAAGCTTCCTTGTGTGGGCCAAAACAGGCTATCCCTACTCGGTCCTATGGAGGAATCCAGACAAGTACCCCTTAATGTTTCACTATAAAGCTGAGGGACTGTTGGTGTCCTCGCAATTTGGCCCCACTGTAACAGGATTATCCAACAGGGCAGTGTCCAGTGAATACAGTTAGTTTTAGCTGCCCCTGCTTCTAAAAATGTCTTGACTTTGCTGCAAAACAATACAGAATAGGGCAAACAGCATGTATTCACCATTTGGAAAGGACCTTGGAGACCAGGCATTTTCATTTGACGGGTATAGATGATAAAAATACTTTCCTCTGACACCCAAAAGGGAACAACTTGCCATCCAATTTCTTACCATTTCAGACAGCAAGAGGGAGGAAGGAGGATCCCTCTTGACTCCTGCTGGTAACCAACTTATTTCCTTCTTTGTCAGAAAGACAGTTGTACTATCATAGTGAGCGATTGATAGAGGTTATGGAGAAAAAAGACAGGAATCAACACAAACTTTGAGCAGTCAAACAAAGGAGCAACTTTATAACAGACACAGCAGGAGGGGCTTGCACATGTATCCAGTGCTCTCTAGAGATGAAGGTACTGTTGGCAATGTTGACTGTGGTACAGTATCTTGCATACAGCATGTTCATGAAGTTAACCTAAATTGTACTGTATAGCAACCCTGTACATGTTATCAATATAGTATTGGGATAGCAAACTATGCACTGTCCTTACATGATTGAGGAGCTATTTGTTCTAAATGAGCGGCACAGAGAAAGTAACTATTACATAACTTTAAAATCAACTACACCTGATTATTCCAAAGGTGTGTGGCAATAGTAAAATACTAAATAATCAGAAAACAGAGGTATTTCTGCATGAGTTGGCTTTCTTTCTAGGTGTACATAATATTGTTATAGTGTTTGTCCCTCAATAGTGATTACTGTTCTGAACACTTGAATCACAGAAACATTCTGTATGTCAAACACCTGTTGTCTGCCTTTGCAGACATTAGTCACACTTGAATACCATCAGGGCCTCAGAGAAAATATCCACTGGAAACAATAGGCAGCGTAAGATTCTCATTCAAACCCAAAGATAAGTAATCGAAAAATAAATAAATAACACTCTTTGGCCCATAAAGGGGGAGATTAGATATCTCCATTGGCCAAATACTTTTTTTGATGTCAGGTTTGAATATGAATCTTCATGGTATCATTTTATTTTCACAGCCATTCTTCAGTGCCCAGTGAAGAGTGACAGAAAAAGTGGGGGAAGAGGGATGTTATGCTGCAGAAGTCATGAACTGCTTTATAAACTTTCGTGTCATCAATCTGTATTATGTGCCTTTTAGGGAAGTCACAGCCGCAGCATTGAAAAAAAAAAGAAGCTATCCTGTTCAGTCTGGCTTCACATTCTGCAAAGCCTGCAAGGCTGCACATTTTTACACAGCACACATTTCATTGCTTAACATAATTAGTATTACCGTGTTTGCCGTCATCAGACTACTCTACTACTATACTGGAAGTTGCTTATTCTATATGACTACAGTATATTATCATGTCACATATGTGTGCTTGAGTTGTCAGGTAGTTGTAGTGATCCACCATTGACAGTTATATTTTATCATGATGATCAGGCTGTATTTGTGTTTTGTTACTTTAGTCAGCTTGGTATTTATGTTGTTTTGTCCTATTGGATTTTGGATAGTTGAAGAAAATAAGCTTGGTGGCAACCAGTTATGATACTTAAACATTTTGTTCAGCAATATATTTTGTACAAATTAAAACAGTATCATTTTAACGGCATTCGTAAAAAAAAAAAATCCTACTTTTACGATTAATTTCTGCAGTACTCCATTATACAGTGTGCAGTTTTAGGACAAATATATATTTATTAGTCAACCTGTATCAAGGTTTCTATCTTATCCTAACTTTTTCAGATTTTGGTGAGGGTTGCACGTTGGCTAGGTACAGTCCAATCTTAACACAAATCTGCATAATGCATATCAAAGCTCTGATTGGGTTCTTCAACTGGCAGGATGTCATTGATTGGCCTATTTGAATCACTGAACCAATGTAGGAAGTGGTGATTGTTTGAGAGTTCTACAAGTGTAGCTAAACTAAATAATTAATAATTGCCTTTCTCAAAACAAGTACCAAATGAAGCTGTGTTCTGTGCCCATCTTCTTCCAAATCTAGGTTTAACATTGTCATGTTCCTCCTTAAACTTGAATGCCACAGTGCTGATTTCTAGGCCATGTCCTAATTGGCATCCAGGATAAAATGTATTCTGTGATTGGGTACAGTTGTCTTCAATGCAGTTTAGCCCTTGTTTCTTTCTACTGCTGAGTCAAAGGACATGTGAATCTTGTTTTTCATACAAACATCGACAGACTGTGAAGGTAATCTCCCCATTTACAATACCAGACAACCAGCGTTCAGCCAGTTGCATCAGCCTAGAGGGATTACTGCAGGTTAATTGAACATGTTAAGGTCAGATTGCGCTGATACTTCTGCCCATGTTATGCTGATAACAGCCATCACTCAATCAGCATCTGTATGTAAGCCTGTGTGTGTCTGTGTGGGAGGTAGAGGGAAAGAACATGACACCTCTTGCCACCTCTATGAACAACCTCCTCATTATTGCTGTAAAGGTCTTTCTGGTTGTTTTGTTGGTTCATTGTCACTGAAACAGACTCCAGGCTGGATTACAACCACCCACCGCCTCCCAGAGAAAAAAAATGACATGCCACCATTGTTTTGTGTGGGACAAAATAGATAGAGTTAGAAATTGAATACCAGCTTCCAATTGTTTTTTCTCAATTGTTGGATGAACCTCTTTTAAATGTCCACAAGACTGTGTTTCAATAGATTGACTCTTTCTACAGTATTGGTCTAATTGCCATCTGTGCCTAACGAGCAGAAAAAGGATACATTTAGTTTTCTCTGTGACAAGTAATGTTATTGATTTATCTTTTCTGCAAATGATCAATGTGTTTATATGATATGATCATTTTTGCGATGTGTACTTTTTTTAAAGTAAGTAAAGAGTTCTGGTATGAATCCACATATTTGCCTTTGAGGTAGGCGAAGTGTTGGGGCGCTACAAAATAACGGGTTACTGTAATCAGATTACATTTGTCTGTAACGCGGTAGTGTTACGTGTTGTTAACACCAGTAATTACATGGCAGTTACTAACCGAGAAATTATTTTGTTACTTGTGTTACTTTAAGGACTTAAACTATCTGCAAACGGGAGGACAGAATCAAATCAATCAATAAATCAAACATCCCTTTTCGCTTGCAAAAATGGCAGAGTCACATAGTAGAGATAACTTGTCGCAGCATACAACGTGGAGGAAATGTTGCCCATTTTGATAGTGGAATTGCCATTTTTCCGAAACATATTGAGCAAGATACAGGTAACGGGCGGGCAGCCGTCATCACTTTTGCAAGCTACCTGGACCAGTGTTATATGATGAAAACTGAGTCAAATAAAACATGGCTAATGTTCAAATAAAGAGCAGAAAACAGTGGTCTTGTGTACAGTATTGTCCTTATTAGATTAAGGATTTGTGCTGATCTTTGCTTAAATGAGGTTTAACTTGATATTGTTAATTGCTATTCGATTTATGGTGCATCTCAGGTGATTTCACAGAGTAGTCCAAAATGAAGGTAACTAGTAGTGTAACGTATTAATTTCATCAGTGAGTAATGTAGTAAAGTAATGCATTACTTTGTTTAAAGGTACTAGTAAAGTGTAATGCATTTCATCTTTACGTGTAACAATGGGTAAGGGACATACTGAATTAGTATGCCAAACAAGTGTTGTGATGTTTTGGTTGCAATGTGCCTGTTGTAAGAAGCTGTTCAAGGTAAAGTAAGTAGAAATAACATGTTCTTGGAACCAGCTGTATAAGTTGGCAACTTGTTGTTGATCTTTGCATGCATTGAAGTGGAAAGAGCAGACAGAGATGACATGAAAACTCTTCTCATGGAGGACCGTGGCCATGAGCTGCTGTAGTAACAAAGTCTTAGACATTAATCTGCCTTTTTGTAAAAAAGGTTAAACCAATTGACAACACATGAAAGTAACACATTTCTATGAGAAAATATGTCAGCTTAAAGCTGCTGTTACCCTTATTTCAGGCCTAACATGAAAGGTGAACAGAAAATAACACAGCAGTATAAACAGCACTGAATCCAAGCCAACGAGAACATCACTATGCCAAACTGCTATTCATTATTTGCCAATTCATTGATGATACTTTGGGCAATATATTGTTGCAGTCAGGGTTCATTGTTTTGTTTAAAGCCCCATGCAGTCAATCTCAGAAAAGTACTTAAGTTTGCTAGATTCATCATCTAAAGTTTCTAGCCTCAAACATAATTTATCTGTTGTTCATAAGAGCCATGCCTTGAACCCCCAGGTTTAACCTGACGACGTGTTGAAGATGTGCTGGTCATAAACCGCATGTTAAAAAGTCCTTCACCTGCAGAGCCTTCAGCTCACTGGGACTGTAACTGTTTGAACTATTCCCCCCTGTGGTAATTAAAACTGATGTTCTGAACAAATAGTGCAGAACATGTCCATGTCTGAACCTGTTTTTATTGAACAATAGCATCGCTAATGAAGCAATGCAGCCTTAATGATAAACGTATTGCATTGCCTCCAACTTCTTCACAAAGCATCCCGTCGTTCACCACTGGAGAGCTGGATTTTAATGTTAAGCAGCAACAGCAACATTTGGTCTGCATCAGCAGCAATTTAGCATAGCTCCAATACAGTGGAAAGGATAAGGATCCATGGGAAAACCCTGTGAGATTTTAACAAGTTCACTTTACCTTATCTTACCCATATTCCAGACAAGCATTTGACAAGTGCTTGGTCTAAGCCATTAGGGTAAAACAGGATACTCATTTATTTATTTAGTCTTTCTTTTGTTTTGTTTTATAAAATATAAAAGA
The DNA here is from genome assembly GCF_902827165.1 of Trematomus bernacchii. Taxonomy (NCBI): domain Eukaryota; kingdom Metazoa; phylum Chordata; class Actinopteri; order Perciformes; family Nototheniidae; genus Trematomus; species Trematomus bernacchii. The sequence goes on along the minus strand of NW_022988066.1, from coordinate 4,007,163 downwards.
GCATAAGAAACTATGTTCTTTCTGTTCTATGTATATTTCCTTTATATTCAATGGATCCAGGTTTTGATTGCATCATATTAATTGCTGTGCATAGTATCTAAAACCCATGAGTTTGGTGCATTATTCTGTCCACTTTAGTTCTTATTGAAAGCTATTCACCATGAGGTCCACATAAAACACAAAACAAGACTGACTGACATATATCAGCTTATGTGACAGCTTTACACGGTAGCACAGCTCTTGTAAAGAGACAAGAACACCTCAGGGAACACGGCTTATAGCACCAAGGTGACTCTTTATATATAGTATATGTGTTGTCTGTGTGCATGCGTCTTCAGTACTCATGACTCATCCTTCATAATGTACAGAGCCTGCACCCTCTCTCCCTGCAGCTCTCTCTATCCGTCTCTGACTGCCTTTGTCTCACTTTTGTCATCCCCCTTCCTCCCATGTGTTTATTCCCCTCTGTTCTTTTATCTCCTCTTCCTGCCCTCCACTTCTTTATCCATCTCTTGCAATTCCTCTCTCTCTCTTGTTGTTTAGCCAATGGCTGTCTGTAGTGACTGACAGCATACAAACAAGACTCTGGGGTTGTAGGCTAGAGGCATACACACACCATCCCAAACACACACCCTCACTTAGTCTCACATAAAAAGATGATAACAATAATCATGTAGGAAATTTGAACCCAACAAAAGTATACAGAGCACATAACTGCTGTGCTTAGGCAAAAGCTCTTTCCCAGACATACAGTGCTCACACATTTCCCCATTCTGCTACCATGCACACACTGCACTGATGGATTGGCCAGAGGCACACGCACACATGTGAACAAACACACACCGACAAATAACAGCCACCTAGCATAGTAGACTATAGCCGAGATACCCCTACCCGAGGTATAACAAAACACAACAATGATTTCTCTTATCTTTAGGGATTCCCATTAATGAAATAGATTGTTGTCAAATTTTATTTTGGGGGAAAAAACGTTTTTTGGGTTGTTCTTTAGAACTACCCCAATCCCTGAAAAAGAGCCAAATTAGACCAGGCCGAATATGGGAAAGGTGACAAAAAAAGCACATAACTTAAGAAGGATCACTCTTTTCCCCTTCAGATTTGCTGAGGTATGAACCAGGTGGCTGTCCTACATCACCAATAGTCAGACAATTATTTACCTAAAGAAATACTGAACTATAGTCCTGTAAACTTAGCTTTAGTTTAGATGGAAATTGTACTTTTTGGTGATAGGAACATAGGACTCCATCACTTTTCTCTCATTTATCAGAAAAACAGTAATCCCTAAAAAATATACCATTACTGAATTGTCTAGGGTGCTATTGGACACTAACCAGTAGTTGTATGGAAATATCTGGTACAGTTCTATTGCAAATGAGATTTCTTTAGACATAGGCCTACCTCTTCTCTGATACAGTCAAATTCCGAATGGGGGATAAGTGGCATAATAGCCTATAAGTTAAGAATGCTCACTCTGATACAACTCCGTACAGGGAAGGCCAACAGAGAGGCACTGGCACTTTCCACTCTCTCCACACTTTGCATCTTTGTAATACAAGTGAGTAATGTCTCTCACTTCTGTAGGTGCTGGGGGTTTTGTAAATAGCACTGGTTGAATGGCCCCATCTCTGACAATCCACCCCTTGCCAATAGGACTCCATAACAAAGGTTTGGGTTTGGGCTGTGACACCATATCACTGTCTGAAACATTGCTCTTTGTACATGTTGTTGAAATGCATCCTCTGTTGGCGGCAAATTTTCCGAGTGACAATGTAGTTGGGTATATTGCACGCACACCTTAGCCGCTTTCACACCAAGTACTTTGCCGTACTTAGTGCCCAGCACTTAGTGCCAGCACTTAGTGCCCCCATGGAACTAAGTACAGATCGCGTTCACACCGGAATAAGTTCCCTGAGGGAAGATTACGCAAATGAAGAAAAGACCGTCTTTTTTGTCCGCAAACCATCCTTTCTTGAACTTTAATGCTATACAATTGGTCTTTTTTTAACAATATTTAACCGGATGAAGGATTTTAATCACGGACTTCTGGATCTTAAGTTATCAGAGCAACAAGCTGAGCTAGCTCGGTTATCCTGCTGTGATCTGATCAAGAATGGTTGTGATTGGTGGTTTGCTGTGCATGCAGAGCCTGCATGTCACTCACTCAAGTACCCCTGACATGAGAGCCGCGTAAGTTTTCCTTTTGTAGCAAGCAGCAAAATAATTGTAACATGGCGTGTTTGAGTTCATTTGCCTACTTAATATCGCACGCCCGAAAAAAATCTTTCAAAATCGCACATCCTTCGATGTCAATATCGCGCATGCGCATAACGCGATTATCGTCACGACACGATATATCGTGCAGCCCTAATGCCAAGTATCTGGCTTAAACTACCATCACAGAGCAGCAAACTGAGTTTAAATGGATGTTTCGTTTTTGCACTTTTTTTCTTGCGACAACAGGGCATGTTTGGTTTTTTCTTTGAGGGAAATAGTTTTTTTGAAGCTGTTGTTGGCCTGTGGAAAAATGTAATCATAAGAAATGACTCCAAAAAAGCTGCAGATATAGCCATAAGAAATGAATGCAACTGATTATTTAATGTTTAATGTTGTTTTTATAGGCAATCATTTAAGCTTTGTTAGTTCCAGGTTTAATATGTGCAATAAGTTAATTTCAATACGTTTTGCAATAAACATTGAACCAGTCCGGCCCTCGACTAGTACCCATTTTTTAATTTTGGCCCACTGTGTATTTGAGTTTGACACCCCTGCCTTAGACACAGGGTTGGCTGTGTATCTCTGACCAAGGGCATAGATTTGCGAAATGCTGTCACGGTGTGTGGTGCTTTCTCATCTGTCCATAACACAAGATGAAGGACACATGCCCTGAATTATGAATCCTGATATTAACATGGACAGGCACCCACAAACATCTACCATAACTTGTCCATCAGCAGTTTAGCCAGTGAGGATATTTTCCACTCTGTTTGGTATTCAGGTCGTATCATTTCCAAGAAGACAAGTGACCACATAGTTGGCATGGGATTTAATAAAACGTAATGTGTCCCTCAAGAATGGTACTGTCACATATCATTTTTCTTGTGATAATGTACCTTAGGGTATACACAATAGCTGGCATTACTTAGAATGGAACACACAAGTACATGCATAGAGAATATCTCATCATTTTTCATAATAATGAATATGTTGTATTTTATTGCACACAAATATAAACATTATTGGCATTTTTTAAATGTTATTATACACCTTTGTTTATAATATCAGTTATATGTTACAGTGGGTGGTTTCAACATGTCTGAAAGACAATACAAAATAATTTAGTTTTTTTGGCAGTTCCAAACTGAGCAAAAAATGTTGGCCAGAAATAAATGCATGATGGATGAACCCAGACATGTGTTGTCACTTGTTACTCAGCGTGTCTCTCAAAAGTGAAGCATCAGAGACACTTTGATAGTTAACTATATTCCTTTTTTTCCTGCCTGTGTGCTAGCAGTGGATCAGTATAGACCCTATAGATGAAAGCAGATGCACTTTTGTTCTGCTTGTCACTCAGAAACAATTTTGACAGTGTAAGAAGACATCTTTGTGGAGGTCTCTGTGTGGGTGCTCTTTGGAAGCAAGCGATTGGCACACAGGGGAGCTGGTGGCCACACAATGCAGCGATCATTATACCAGTCGCACATCTGGTAGTATTGAAGGGATGATTGCTGGGTCATCTGGATTATTTGTATACATTGTTATGTGCATGAGCAATACAGTTCCACACACTGACTCTGGGTACAAAAGTCAGGCATCGTTTCTGAAGATACATCCAAAGTGGTGGGCCACATATACTGCAAAAATGGTAATTGTTCTACAAATGCAATACAAATAAGGTTGAAATATATAACATTTTGTTATGATCTTATATGCAGAACATTATTTGAAGTAATTATTGTATCTGCTCAGTTGTAGTTGCGTGCTAGCAATGATTCTCATCAGATTAATTCTTAAAGGGAACACTTCAGAGTCAAACCACCTAATTACAGAGTGTGTTTTCCCCATATTTTGCATAAGAAATGGTTAGTTTTGAACTTGATTGAGTATGACACAGGGCTCATTTTGAGTACAGGGTGTCTGTGCAGCACCATGGGAACGGATGGTTGGATTTTGGGCTTGACATTAAAGTTTGCCCGGAGCAAGTTATCTCTGAGCAAGTTGGATGTCTCATGAAGCTTTCTCATTGGGCAAGGGAAAAAATAGATGTTCTTTATCTATTTTGCCTATTTTGGAATTAGCTATTTCAATGGTCTGGTCACTGGGCACAGAGAGACACAGTGGAAAAGGAAAGTGTAGAGAGTGGATATATACACATGTGACTAGCTGAATTAAGGGTTAATTCCAGCCATACATATTTCTAATGGAATGATCAGCAAGTTAATTGATGCTAGTTGATAGTATGATTATCCAAGTCCGAGCTGATTTCATTTTCTTAACCTATATTTATATTTTAGATATGTATGTGTGGTGAAGTAAAACATCTGGAAAAGCATAATGTCAAGCCCTGAAGTCCATGCATGGCACATTGCACCAGTATGTCAAGCCAGCATATAATTACTTACTGCCAAGCCAACATTGACTCTACTTTGATTGATATGTTTAGTCTTCATAGGTGATGGAAGAGAGGGATTGAGTTCAAGGGAACACATTCAGGATTAGACTTGGTCCCTGCCTTGCCCCATCTTTGAGGCGTACTCTTGATGAAGAAAGGGAGAAGATCAGTGTCTAGTTGTTTTGTTTAAAGATAGAAGCAAGAAGCAGAAATGCATCAAAAGACAAAGACCCATTTCTCCCAGCCCAGTTGCAAATCGCTTTATGTATAACTACAATTTGTAATGTGTCAGAAACCTGCTACTGTAGCAATATAGATCCTTGAAATTGTTGAAAAGAGAGACACCTGCCTGCAAGCATTGAATTACAGTTTCGGTGAATGTATTTGTCTCCAATTTTGTCTCCATATATTTACATTTTGCAGCACATTGAAAAACATATTTAATTTAATCATAATACATTAACCTTGTACTTTCCATTTTTGCTTTGAAAAAAATTGACCTGAGTGAGATTTGATATTCTAATGCAATGTGGATGGTTAATTTGATTTGAGCTTTAATACGCCTGTGCTGCAGTATCCTTGTGTAGCACATTGCACTCAATTTTCAAATTGCAACACAAATGCATTATGGATTAAATGTAATCCTTGTGTTAGGAAGGCAAATAAATGACTGCAGCCGTACCGAATATCCGCGAGTCAATATTAGCACTCTCACTTGTCACCTTTTAAATAGTCCCTGTTCCGACTGTTTAGCTAATGCAGAACATGAATGTGTGGGGTGAATTGCTGTCGGGATTTGTGTGTTGCTTTCATATTGTTAACCTTTTTATGCAGAGTTGCTGCTCATTCAAACAACACATGCCTTTGCAGCTTCTTCAACTGCCCATTTAATAAATACAAAAAACAATAACCAATGGAGCTGTAAGTGAATGTGGCCACTCCCCTTGTCAGTCAAAATTGTCTTAATAACTTAGAGCATTATTGTTAATACAAAGGGACATTATTAGTTGCATTCAGTCATAACTCAGTTTCTTTCATTTATAATTAATCCAACAACATGATTGCCTCTTATTAAAACTTTTTTTTTCCCAATTTTAACTGCTTTAAAATAGCTTTTTCCACAAAGGTTTAGCTTAAGTGTTTACAAATACATTGGTTTCAAATATTGGGATTTCATACAGATGGGAGGTAGCGAAGTCAAATGCAGGAGACTGCAGACAACAGGATATAGGTTAACGGTATTGTAAGGTCTGTGCAGGCGAAACTAAACTGATAATTAGAAAACTAAACCAAACTTACTGAAACCAATGTTACGATGGATGAAGAGCAGGTGGGGAGACGGGTGGAGAAGCTCAGGTCAGGGGTGAGCTGATGAGCAGAGCCAAAACTAACGAGGCTGATACAGAGCAGGTGTGTGGATGGGCAGGAAGGAAAGGCAGCACAGGAACACAAGAGGAACAACTGAGAAAACAGCCAACAAAAGTATACGGCCAAATCCAAACCAAACAACAAAGCATTAAGGCATGTTCTAAAAGGAAACCCAAAATACAAGGTCTGTGAATCAGACCATAAGCATATGTCCATGTGTACACATAACCAGACAGTGACATACAAGTGGTTTGTACTGATTAATATGTAACTGTGCTAATATTAATTAAGAAATGGTATCCCAGGTATCCTTTTTTGTTTAAGTATTGAGGCTAAGTTCAATCAAAAATAACTTACACTGTTCAGTTTCTTACATTCATGTCACCTGTTTCAGATTGTGTCGTAGAACACATTCTGCAGTTCAGATGGGCTGGATGGGAAGCACTGAAGCGAATAGAAAGGGATCTATGACAGAGAAACGTTCACTATTTCCTGACTTATATTCACTTGCAGCACAAATAGGCACTGAACATCCAAGCTCTTGCTCTTTCTCTGCAGGGAACTGATTCATTCACAGCACTATTTTCTCAGTGAGTAAAACAATTGCCATTGATTTGAGATAAATATGATTTAGACATCTGTATTAAAAACTATTTAAATGAACTTCCATACCATGTATTTAATGGTAAGGACATATATGTACTGACTTCCATCAGAGTACTCTGATGGAAAAATAAGCAGTTTTAAATGTGATAGTTACATATCTAGACTTTACAAAACATAGGATGCCTTTGAACTCATTTTCAGTGCTTGCATATTTCCTCCAGACATCTTAAAATACACAGATTGTTTAATTATTTCCACAAATGTGTGTGGAAATCCCCCTTTCTAACCACTAGGCCTTGCAGGATTAGTTTACTCTTCCAAACAATGTAACATTTTAGATCTATTTTAGAGCGAGGGTGACTGCAGTGAAGCATGCAGGCAAACACAAGTGTGAAGAGGCTTTAGACCCTTGCTGTCATTTGTCACTCAGACTCTCTCTGGCTGCAGAGGTGAAGTGGGACACAGCTGTTGAGGAAAGCAAGGTGATGTTAACTGCACTTGTCAATGTGTTCCTTTGGGATTGTGTGTGACTGTGTGTGTGACTGTGTGTGGACTGAGCGAAGCAGCGGGAATCTCTGCTGTCATTTGTCAGTCAGAGGTGATTCGGGACGCAGGTGCCGGCTCGCACATTCAAGACAAGTGTGTGCTCCTCCTGCGGACACTGAGGGATGTCTGTTCATGTACAACTGCGGTCAAACACAAAGCACAGCCCAGTACTTTGGGATAGCTGACGCATCGTTCAGTGTCTCCCCTGTAGCTACATCATACTGAAACCCCCAAATAGAGGCATCATTGAGCAAATCTTGTCTAGTCCTTCTAGCTCTACACATAAGGTACACTTTAAGGGCATGTTCCCACCTAATTTAAATGTTCCAACTCATCAGGTTTGCTATTCCAAAGTTAAAAATAAAACAGTCCCATACATTGTAAAGGAATTCATATGGGGAGATTGTTGTTTTGCTCATAAAGCCCCCCGTACGGTTCAAAAGTTGCCTCGATGGGTTTGATGTGCTTCGTGACAAAAGTGGATGAAGCAAAGTTGTATTATTTAGCGGCAGTCTGGTTTCCTAGCTAGCTAACTTCATCCATGCTTTAATGCTTTACTGGTTATCGATAATGATCAAAACAAAGCTGCTCAATGCTCTCAATTATTGTTTGTAATTAGCTTTCCCAGACCATGATAAGAGTGTCAATTAATATGTGTTTTAATTGAACTAATAACAATTGGCTGGTATGCTAGTTTTAAGTACCACTAAATATTTAAATCCATTTAGGTATTTGTTGTAAAAATGAAATAAAGAATACGATTTGAATGTTTTACATTTTACATTAGAGTAATAACCTCTATTTGACATTTCAAAAAAGGTATATAGGCCTATTTGATGAAAGGAAATACCTGCTGATTTAAATATCATATTCCATCTTGCTCACTCTTTTCAAGTCTTCTCCTTTGTAATGGCTGTGTAGCTGTTTGTGTTTTGTTGCTTTTGTTGTGTCTGTCGATTGTACCGGTTTCTATTCGATATGGTAATCTGATTATGTCTTGTATGTGCTGCTGAACAGTGACCTGCTGTAATCCTATTCAATTGAGTTAAATGTAACACCTTTATTGTCATTTATAATAATAACATGAAAAATGAACCAAATCTAATAATTTGTCTTGTTTTGCAACTGTAGCTATCATTTCATAAAGACACCCAGAGGACATACTGTGTGTACAGAAAAGTCACTGAAGGAAAAGCACATCTACTTTCAGACACTTCTACATGGAAGAAAAAAAAGATATTGAGAATACAACCCCTAATAATATGTTGCAACTTTAATCAAATCAATAGAAGGAATATGTTTAGTACAGGTCAGTTAGTAAAAGAAACTCGAGGTCCCAGTCAGAAAGTTGTTTTTGGTGAGTACAGATGAATCAGGTTTCTTGACTACTCAAACTATACTTGAAGCTATGAAAGGCAGATATATAATCACATGCCAGTATATTCTCCTCTATGCAGGAAATATGCTGGTAGTCCTCCTCTGTTCCCACATCTTGTCAGTCATCTTGATGAGATGTCTACCTTAAGTGATCTATTTTCAACAGCAGACTGTGATCACAGCAGGTCTCTGCACTGCTGTTGGTGGTCTTTGCGACTAGCCTTTGTTGTTGCAATTTTAATGTTGCAGACAATTTCTTCAAGTTTCTGCCATTGTCAATACACCTGTCTTCTCTGCTTTTGCCCATTGCCTTTTTTTTATCAAGCCATTGCTAGTCTTATCAATATAAAACTGCTGTTCCTAACAATACAACACATCTACATCACATATGACATACTTTGAAATGAGGGATAACACATTTGTGAACACACATGGAAGGAAAAAACTGCTAGGCAATGCTAGGTTTCTCTTTTTTAACAGACATATTGATCACCTTCACTTTCAAGCTTCAGTTAATATAACTCAAAACTTCCTGTTGATGTTTCACAAAAAAGGCCCTTAAAGGGAGGTGAAGGAATTCTAATGTGGCTACCTGCTGGAAGTGTTTTAATGTGAAACAGATGGATGAACTGCTGAGATTGCATTACATGTAACAGCAAATGGCAGGAACAGCAAATTAACACAATCTATAGGCGCATATAAACAATGTCTACACCAGGGGAAACAAACAATTAAGGCATGTATCTAATAAGAAAGGCCCTTTTTATTATTTAATTATCTACCTGGGCTGTATTTGTGGACTTAACATATTATACCTTTATTCTTGCTTAATCTGAACTTGGACGTATTTTTTTTTACTTTCCTTCAACTTCTGGCACAGGAAATGACTTTACATGTCACAGAATACAACACTTGCCTTCATTTTAAATATGGTTTAACAGGGTAAAAATGTATCCCTTAATCCAAATTTGGCAGCGCCAGTGCCATGCTAAAGCACCAGAAGATCCGGGAAGTTTTGCAATTTGTAGAAAGAGCAAGGTGGAAGATAAGAAGTGTGGTGAAAGCAGGGAGGAGAGAGCTATACACACTGGCTGTTGGCATTCAGCCCTGAGGGAGCTGTTAAGGTAGCTTTACTTTCCGAGCAAACTGCCTTCTGTGAAGCAGTCAATATTTTCAATAAGGTGGTTGCCTCTAAAATGGATTTTGGGGACTTGCAATATGGGGTTGTAATTTCCAGATTGATTTAATTCAAGTCACTCCATATCCTACATATATCAAATTACATACTGGATGGTGAATGATATAGCAAACATTTCAAGATAGAGCTTGTATCATGATATACAGTATAACTGTGCTATAGGTAATCGAAGAAAGAGCAAATCATATTGAGAAGGTTTGTTAAGTGTGTTATACATTTTGTCCTAGGTTTGTACTTTTGACCTATACCACATTTCATTTCAGAAGGTGTGATTGGTTGGAGGGTTGTTTACATTTGATAAACATGTGTTACAATTAAATTGCAATAACTAATTTAACATAATATAAAAAGGCCACCCTAAGTCATTGTTTTAACTCTGACCCCTTTTACACAGAAGTGTTTCCTAATGATCAAGAAAGCAAAGGACGACAAAAAAGCACTTTCAGACTGTTTTTCTAATTTGTGCATCCCTTTAGCGCTTCCCTTGCCTGTTTTCCTAAAGGCAAAGGTGACACTACTCTACATCCTCTCTCTCTCTCTTGTGTCTGGGTCTGCTGGCTGACATAAAAGGTTGCGTGAAAAATTACAACAGTCCTGAATATTCGAAATGCCTGCAAAATACTTTCCCAGCCTATCCATCACCACAGGTACATGGGTGTATTGTGTATCTATGTAATATCTATTTATGTGTATGCGTTTGTGTTAGGACACGTAGAAGTCATCATGGTCCATGTGGTTGTTGTGTTTGTATAACCTTGCATGTGGTATGCTCTCACCTAATGGGACAGTTTCCCAGTTCACCCCTCTATGATGAGGGAATCCATCATCACCTCGACAATACCGCATCAAAGAGGATGTTCACCCACTCACACACTATGACCTTGCACATAACAAAATCACACACCTTTTTATGGCTGGCCTTAAGCTGTACAGTCTAGATGTGATTGAGCTACGATGTGCTGTGGGCACAGTATACATTTCAATCCCCATACTGCTGTTTGCAGCACATGTCAATTCTCTGTCATAATCTGTTTGATTTGACTATTATAAATACATAATCTTGCTTGTTTCCCAAATAATAGGTTTGCAATCATTTAAACACCACAAACCAAAAGCTATTTACTTTGTTTAGGATGTGAAGTCCATTTTGCTTTCATGAATGAATTCCTGTTTATTTTGAACCAATAAGAGCTGGACCAGTCTTTAACATAATGACAACCATTCAAAGCAAGTCTAGTTTATTTTTGTAGGTTATTTGTTTAGCACCTTTCAACATTAAGCCATACATTGAAACACAATCATATCAAAAGACAAAAGGAAATACAAATAAAAAAGCTAATAAAATAGATTTGAATAACAATCAATCTGTACAATTACAGTGCAGCTACAGTTGAGTGCACACTTCCATGCCCTGCCTATAAACCCACAGTAATATTTTAAAATCAATGATTTGATGTTGAAGTGTTCGTTTTATCACAAGAAGACACTTCATTATTCTAAACCACAGCTAATGCGGTGTCAAGAAAGTGTGTGCGTACATGTGATCTATCAAAAGGACTTTTCATCTGTGGTAGTATTTCTTGTAAGGGCTTATTGATTCTGAAAACCTCCTCAGGTGCTTTTCACTATGGGCCAAGAAATGTGGGCGACTGAGTTAGGATGAAATAAGGGGGGGAAGAAAAAAATGACTACCACCTATGGAGAAAAGGAGTATGGTCCATAGCTTAGGTTGCGTGGAAGTTGTGCCAGTCAATTAGTTAGTTCTACAGCTATTTGCAGTTTCTACAACAGGCCTCTGTTGGTCTTCTACACATTGTTTGAGTGTGTATGTGTTACTGCGTGCATTACCTTTTTTTTTTATCAGGTGCATTTTGTATGTTCCTACATGAGACAGGGTCTTCCTTTATATTTAATTTAAATTAAAACACAGATCTGACTGAGTTTGCTTGCATACAAAAAATGAAAAGAAGGGGGTTGAAAATAGAATCAGAATCAATCCTCTTTCCAAAATCTTCTATTTGTCCCACAGCTGGGAAATCTGAAATGTTGGTTTGTGTGTTTATATATGTGTCTGCGTGTGTATGTGTGTGTCTTTGTGTGTCATTATCATTGAGCTGGTAGTTTTTTCTTTTTCTTTGGCAAACAGACACTTGCAGATTGTATAGCAATTAGGCCCATTTCATTGTTGCAGAAAAGATGATTATATGTTGTCATTAATGTTGCCAATTACTGATTCACCAGCTATTATGTTGATTGTTTATATTTGTTTATTTTGCTTTATTATCAAAAGTTATTTTCTCAGCAGCTAATGAAGCCAAACTAGAATGTTGAAAGTGACAAGGCCCAGGAAATGAGGAAGAGTGTGTGTGAGCAGAAATGTAATTAAGAGTATCACCAGCATAAAAGTAATATTTTTTTGTATAATTCACAATTTTAACCTTGACATTTCCAAACAATTGCTGACGAATATACAGTATGTCCTATGACTGATCCCTGAGGCACACCAATAGATAATGTCAAGGAACCGATAATGCGGTCAGTCTGTTCCTAATCTGCCTGGAATTTCAGCAAAGGATTTTTGCTACCAACCTTTACTGAGCAGTATTTGATTCATAGTCACATGGTTGGTGTATAATCAAAATGCTGCTCAGTTAAGCCTTATGTCTAAATGATTAAGCGTATTGTTCACTACTAGACAGCCCTGCTAGTGTTGTTTTTCTCCCTTAATATCATTAGAGAATTAACCATTTTTTAAGCTGCTGACATTGTTTTCAAGACTTTAGATGGCTATATCTGTGTAGAAACGGGCCTTTTAGGATTTCACTATGTGGAGTCACCAGCTTTTAGCCTGGTGGTTCAGCCATTGACTTTCACACAAGAAGGTTCAAGGTTCTTTATTTCGTCATACGAACATAGCTACAGTGTAGTTATGCCGATGCAAATCTTAGGTCACAGGCTTCTCCAACAGTGCAACACAATAACACAGATAAACAGAAAAATATAGAGGAATGTCATTTGAGTTTAAAGATAAATATAAAGCATTATGCGAGTAGCCGTGCAAAAAAAATATTTGCTAACTTAAGTAAGGCTCAGGATTGTCTCATTGTGTAAGTGCACTTTAGTATGTACCACCGTAGCAGCAACATTTCTGAATGAAATGCTACAAAATAGTTAAATGAGGATCTTGAATGATGAGCTTTTCAGAGTAATATGCCTAATTCCTCAAATGAACCACTAGAGTCAAGAGGGTGCAGATTAAGATGTTGATTAAGATTATTCACTAATGGCGCATTTCCATTGCAGCGCGTAGCTCGCTTTAAGCGTGCCATGTCGTGCCGTCCCCTTTTTTGGTTGTGCTTCCACTAGGCCTCGTTCCGGCGCGGCACGGCGCGGGGCCACTTTTTCCCCTCTTTTCTGGCCCTAGAAAATTGTGGTTCTATCGGGGCCAACAAACAGGGCTGAGTCGGGCTGAGTATGCTAAACTAGAGAGAGGAGCGCTGGCAAGAGGGCTAGAACTACAACAAGATGGACATATTTGACCGTGATTTAATTGTAATACACGTTTCAAAATGATGCCGAAGTAACAACATACTGATACCGGTTAGTAAAAACCATGAATTAATGCTTTGTCAAGTCTGCAGACAGACGGCAGGCGAAAAACCTTTTAAAATTCGTGTTTTTCTAGATGGAGATTGGCTAAGCTAACGCAGTATATGCCCCGACCGTCCACACTCACAACAACGGCCTATACAGACATAAATACAGCAGCGACTGTATTCACCATGACACAGGCAGTCTGTGGTGTGTACTTGTTTAACTTTTGTCGAGTTTCTGAACATATATAAGGAGCTGTGAGCTCTGAGTGCTCACAGCTAACGGCTGTGTTGTGTTTCTGGATTTCTCATTGAAGATGACGTCACGGCTCCGCCTACACTGCGTTACTATAGTAACTACCCCAGTTCCTAAACTGTAATGGAAGCGCAGCATGAAGTGAGTCGGCCCTGTTAAGGCCCAACGTGGCCAAGCCGTACCGAGCCGTACCGAGTGTGGCCGAGGCCGACCGTGTAGTGGAAATGCGCCATAACTGTATTCATCAGTGAATCAGGGCCATTTTGAAATATATCAGCTGTTGCGTACATTGTACAGTATATACTGATTTATATATATTTGTCTTATATTCTTACCAAATCATATAACCAAAACAAGCCAACCTCAAGCAGTCTTTAAAAGACATAAAATGAGGTTAGACAGACAGTCCCTGGAAAAAAACTAAAAGCGGTTGGGCCGACCAAAAGCCCACTTGGCTGCAGCGAGGTAAACCCTTGAGCTTAGTACGATTAAAACATATGCTGACGTTTAAATGGGAATATCCTGGAAAGAGATAGAGTAATCTGTGATGCAAGAACGGAAATCAATATTTGTTAGATCTCAAGAAGCATAAATAATAAATAAAAACACTGCTGAGATGCTTTCACAGAAAATAAATTAACAATGTAAAACAAACTTACAATCATAATTGAAAAGAGGGAATCTATATGTATTTGTGTAATGTATATTCATAGGTTAACATATCATCAGGGTTGGGTTGTAACGGAATACATGTAACGACGTTACGTAATCAGAATACAAAAATCAAGTAACTGTATTCAGCTCGCGTTACATTTGAAAAACGAGTAATCTGATTACAGTTACTTTTGTAAACCTGAAGTGAATACATTTTGGATTACTTATTGGAATTATTGGTGGAAAGATTTCCTCACAACATTTAATATTCATTACTAAAGGTACAGCCGAATCATCACAGCGCACAAAACCTATTACCGCCGCAGATGGACCAAAAAAGGGAGCGTTTGAAAAAAATGTGCGGGTCCGCTCAGTGAAACAATAACAACGAAACATGGAGGAACAAAAGTCTGCGTTTAAATCGTGTGTGTGTGTGTGTGTAGAGGTGTGTGTGGTTAAAACACATCAGCCTGCGGTCGCTCTTTAGCCTTTCTAATGATTCTATCTGAAGGTAAACACAGTGAAGGCGGTGCGTGAAAGGCACTGCGCGCTCCTCTTCTCAGAGGCTGAGTTAACCCTCCCGCTGCCTCCTTGTGCTGCAGAGATTTCATGGAGTGAAGGAGGTTTTCCTTCTATGAAACAGCTGTGGGCAGCAGATACTGTGAGTGTCACGGACATTAATTCATAGATCAAGACAGACTGGTGCACAGTGCACACACTCTCCTGTTTTCCCAATCCGGTGCTTAAACAATAGCTCTACACCCCTGGCCGAAATGTCCTTAAAATGAAGTCCGAGTTTGACATTTTAATTCATGTCCTGCCAACACTGGCAGGACAGAAGGCGACACGCCCGTTCTAAGCCGTGTCCCTCACTCCTCACATCCCAAGCTGCATCCCCAAAAAGTGTATTATGTTGTTACATCGTTTCAGATGTTATGTTTCAGTTGTACAGGAGGATAAGCCATTAAAACAGTAAAAACACGCTCAGTTTCCTTTTGCTTTTTGTGTCTCCTGTACACCAAAACATACCCATCTGTGATGGAAAAAGAAAGTAATCCAAAAGTAATCTGATTACGTTTCAGAGCCATGTATTCAGTAATCAGTAACTGATTACATTTACAAAGTAACCCTCCCAACCCTGCATATCATTTGGTTTACATATTTACCAATCCACACACTAAAGGGACATATCAAGTCTTATATCAATTGTTTTACAGCATAAAGCACAATGACTTATTCTAACCTTAAATGCATATAACTAAAGTTAGAACAAAATAATCCGTTTTTTGGAAAAAAACGATTTAACATTGAGAATAAAAAAGAGACAGATGAAGAGAGGGATGGAGAAAAGTAGGACAAAGAAAAGCCTCGACAAACAGATTCAGAGAGGAAGAGAAAGGGCTGAACAATGAGAAAAAATATGTAGTCATTTTCTTCTGTTTGTTGATGAATTCGCATTGTATTCTAAGCTTTGGCAATATTGTTCTCTTGTACAATTCATGCCAACCATGCATACTGGTTTGACAATAAAACAAAAAGACGAGCAGTGTGTGAGATACAGAGAAAGAGGGAGGGCTGTCATGTTCAATCAGAATGTGGCTTCTGTGTTTGACAGTGGAGCAGAGAGGTGGAATAAACCCCCCTGATTAATTTAACATCATCGTCTTCATGTTTTTAGAAGTGAGAGACAGAGAGGGAGACTGAGAAAGGGAGGATAAGAGAGGCATTGTGGGAAACGTGGTGATTGGGAATATGTAATAATGTGTATGTGATTCTCTGTGTGTGTGTGTGTGTGTGTGTGTGTGTGTGTGTGTGTGTGTGTGTGTGTGTGTGTGTGTGTGTGTGTGTGTGTGTGTGTGTGTGTGTGTGTGTGTGTGTG
Organism: Trematomus bernacchii; assembly: GCF_902827165.1. Lineage (NCBI taxonomy): Eukaryota > Metazoa > Chordata > Actinopteri > Perciformes > Nototheniidae > Trematomus > Trematomus bernacchii. Next base: position 3,991,056 of record NW_022988066.1, on the reverse strand, counting down.
TGTGTGTGTGTGTGTGTGTGTGTGTGTGTGTGTGTGTGTGTGTGTGTGTGTGTGTGTGTGTGTGTGTGTGTGTGTGTGTGTGTGTGTGTGTGTGTGTGTGTGTGTGTGTGTGTGTGTGTGTGTGTGTGTGTGTGTGTGTGTGTGTGTGTGTGTGAGAATTGTAATATACATGTGTGTTTTCCAGGGAGTGAGTTAGTCATTCCACGGGCCTGTTGTATTATTGCTTATTGAATGAGCTCTATGCTCCACTGTATATTCAGCGTAATGACTATAGATCTAACAACACTGAAAACCTCTAGCTGGTTTAACTTATCGATCTGACAGACTCTTATCGCTTTGCTATGCGCCTATTTGTAACTTTGTGTGTGAGTGGATTAGATATAGAGTAGACCAATATAAGGGGTTGGCATTGGCCTTTATGTGGAAATCATGTAATTTGATCAATATTGCACCACCTTTTGCAATAAAATGTATCAATGTTGATCATGTGGGAAACGTTTACCCTGAACACATTTGAACTCAAATTCACTAGGAATGCACAATATAAACAAAGTAATATAAACAAATAATTATGATTATTTTCTTATGCATTGTTCTCTTGAAAGCAGGGGATGAATTATTCAATATCATGACCAACACATCATGTGATACGGTCAGCAAATGTATTGCTCTTTTATGTAGGCCAGATGCACATCTTTATATACAGTACATAGCCATATATATTTTACTACTGAAATGTACACACATAAATAACAAAACAAGATAAGTAATGAATCTAAAGATCCATATTCTTAAAGAAACAGGACCTTTGAATGCATACATACACAATTCAAAATATGGACTTATGTTATGTTTCTTTTTTTAAAAGGACTTTAACATAACATTTCTCGAAAAAGTAGAATAAAATGCAATGCAATACATTCTTTGAAAATAGAGACAGAAGGGGAGTTAAGTGTACCCATTGTTAGGTTGTATTTTACTCATTTTCAAGTTTTGAATTTCCCCAGCTTAACTTGTTTCCTTCTCTTCCATTTCCTCTTCTGCTCATCTCATTGTCTTATCCTCCCAATTCCTTTGGCTCCCTGTCTCTTTTCTCTCTCTTTTGCCATGAGAACATTTCTAATTTAGAAGGCTTTGTTGGTTTGCACCCAACAATTAATGATAATCCACTGCCGAACTCAGAAGAGAATTCCTGTCTTCACGGACAGTTTCATCGATATTGGTGAACATGAAAAGAAAGCTGGGAACCAGGGAAGCAAGACCAATTCGTTGTCATCAAGCAACACATTCTGTGAGAGAGTTACTCTGAATCGCTTTAATCCACATAGTTTTGTGAGGAAAATAACATTATCCCACACTAGTAAAAACTTCTCAAGCCTGAAACTACTTGTGCTGAGGGAGCCTTTTAGAGATAAACCAGGACGGTTCCTGTCATGGTTTGTTATTGATATCTCAATCATTCAAAACAAAACGCTAAGAAGAAAGTGTTGCAACAAGCTGCTACGTGGCATTTATACCAACATTGTTCGATTGTTTATTGTTTGCTAACCTATATTCCGGCTTTCTTTTTTGTAAATTGAAACTTCCTTTTTCATTAAATGTTAATAATCCAACTCCTTTCTGTTGGTGGTTACAGTTGATCTCTTATACACTGGGCTATTTATACAAACAAGGCAATGCTATCAGTTTCTATAAATGTTTCAACTTCTGCTGCAATAAAATCAACAGACCATGAAACCTACCACACTACCAATAAGTCTGAACAAATTCTAACCAAGCACATGACCAGGGCCGCTGTAGCACTGTTACGCTTCCTCCACACTCACTCTCCTAAGCTGAGCACTGATTTGACATGGAACAGTAGCTGCCTCGTTTCACTGTAAAGGCCCTCACTATCCTAATACCCTGCATGGCTGTGTGGAAGGGATTTCATCTCACCATGTTAGTCTGATACAACAATATTTCAGGCATTTACTCGTGTGAAATCTATAAAATGGGATACGACTGATCACAAACCGTCACAAAGCCACTTCTATCACAGCGAGATGGTCAGATGATCAGAAATGGCAATGTTATGTAATGAAGATTACTTAAATGTGTTTACAGGGCTCATACTGATGTATGGATATGTAGAGCTAGAGTCAATATATATTTACATTTTACATACACTTTTTGGGCCATTTGATGATCTAAGGAAGCTGAGAGAAAGTTAGATAATAACCAAGTTGGGTCATCACCATCACACCTTGGATTTTTGGTTTCTTGTTGTCTTGAATAAGGAAATGAAGATCACTTCTAAATAGTCTTTGCAAAGTTACCCAAATGCCTAAATATTGAAGATACATGTTATGCTGTCAACATTCCATATTATTCAGATGGAAGTACTTTCATTTAAACATGTATATGTTTAATTTTTTTTTTTCCATTGCATTGACCCTTGTTTGAAGAGGCTCCCCACTGAGAGTGCAATCCTCCCCCTTTCCAAAGCTAACCTCTGTTCTACACTGCTCAATATCTCCCTGGGTTTTCTCAGCGGGGGTTCCTTTCATCGGTTTTTCTGACAACCTGAGACGTGTTCCTGGGGTTTTCTTTCTGCATTGTAAGCTAACACTTCAGCACCCATGTCTTTTTAGAAAGATAGTACAACACTTCTGTTAGCCTTTCAAAACTATAGCTCCCATGAGGCTTTGACAGTGTGCCATAAGGCTTCTGAAGTGATATGTTGTAGTGGATTGCCAACAAAGTTAACACAACATAAAGTGTGCCGATGTCCCCTCCTGCTGCCCATGATCCTTTGTGTTTTATCAGGGGAAATAACTCTTTAATCTTGAATGCATATTTATAATTACATGCTTACAATAAACATGAAGTACTTTTAAGAATGTTCTCTGTAAAACAGATTCTGACTGTGGATGAAACTGACCTGTGTGAATACATGATATTCCCATCCCTCATCAATATTACACTGCTCATCAATGACTAATTTTAATAAGTACTGCTGGGTATCCCTAAAAGCTATGAACATTTATTAAATTGTCTGAACCCAGGACATTAAAAAGTGTAAATCTCCTGAATACTGAAATTCATGGTGATATTTAGTCAGGGTGATTTGCAAGAAAAAGCAGATGAATCAAGAGGAACTGCATTTTTTGTTTATATTACATGTTACTTGTTAACTTGTTTTATCCAAAGCGACTTACATACTCAATACTGAGGACAATCCCCACAGGAGCAATTTGGGGTGAAGTGTCTTGCCCAGGGACACAACGACATGCTGACTGCAGTGGGGTTTGAACCTGTGCTCCCTTGATCCGAACACCAACGCTCTATCCACTGCGCCACACGCCTCCTTATATACATGTTAAATGTCAATGGGAAGGCCAGCAGTGAAATTGTTCCCAAAGGAAGAGTCCCAAAGTAAAGCCAAGTGTGTACTCGACACACTCTGATGGGTTTAGGTTTGACAACTTGGTCTCTTTATTATTGTTCACTCTTTATAATTGGCTTCAAACTCAGGTAGCGATGATGGTTTGCAGTTTTAGTGTCTGTGAAACGATACAGAGCTGTAAGGGACTGTCAACCTCCACCCATCCATTCAAAATGAGTCAATTAGACAGGGTGAGCTGGGCCTGCTAAATAGCATGTGATGTGATAATAACAGGTACACATGTATACACCCTTGGGTTAAGGATCTGTCTTCATGATACATGAAAATAAAAGTTGTATAAACACTCCAAAAGATTTGTTTTTCCATGTAGAAGATATTCGAAAATCTCTGTAAGTCCATACAAAAACCTGATTAAAAAATAAAAAACAGTTAACTTCTTAGTCTTTTCAACCTCGAAATGCAGGTGTATGAATAACTGATTAAGCAATTGTGTCTTACGACTGCTCTTCGGTCATCAGTTACTGTATTTATTATAATGATTAAGTAGTATAAAATGATAACATTTATAATTATGAATAATATAAAACTAATCAGAATGAAGTTGAGCGCAGCAAATTGTGTGATTGTCTCTGACGAGATAAGACAGCTGTGTCGGCAAATATAATAATACATTATTCTTTTGATTTGTAATTTGTTTTCTGAATCACCACTGAATTTCTCTCTGTCTCTCTCTCGATGTTGATGTGTCTTTTAGGAAGGAATGGGGAATCTGCAGGTGACCAAGGAAGGTGTCAGACTGGAGGGAGTGTCCGAATTCTTATTGCCTCTATACGTCAAAGAGATCCAGTCTCGCAGGGTAAGATTAGTCGTAGAAAAAAAGCACATGCATTGTTTGACTATTCACTGTGAGATTTTAATAGATTTGAGTCATCCTGCAATCAGTTCAATCTGTTCAGGGTCAACTGCTTTCATATATTTATATCTCCAAGGTGGCGAAAGCATTATGTTTTCAAGCTGCCCGCTTCTCCTTCTAAGGCGATAACTCCAGTTTTCAGTATATTTTTTACTGAATATTACATGAGGTGTGTGTGTGTGTGTGTGTGTGTGTGTGTGTGTGTGTGTGTGTGTGTGTGTGTGTGTGTGTGTGTGTGTGTGTGTGTGTGTGTGTGTGTGTGTGTGTGTGTGTGTGTGTGTGTGTGTGTGTGTGTGTGTGTGTGTGTGTGTGTGTGTGTGTGTGTGTGTGTGTGTGTGTGTGTGTGTGTGTGTGTGTGTGGTGTGTGTGTGTGTGTGTGGTGTGTGTGTGTGTGTTGTGTGTGTGTGTGTGTGTGTGTGTTTGTTGTGTGTGTGTGTGTGTGTGTGTGTGTGTGTACGCCCCTATGTTCCAATGCCTCAAATGAGCAGAAATCAGATGTTGTCCTCAAGCTCTATTCGTCATGTATGTGACATATTATAGACTTGCATATGATGCAGCACTCTTCCATGTCTCCATTCATCACACAGAATCATCATCGATTCCGTCAGCTGAGGCAACACTGACACTATGTCACTCTATGTAGGACAATCCTTATGAAATTGTGTGTATGGGTGCTCAATATCTGTGTGTGTGTTCACATGTGTTGTGTGTATGTTTTTGCATGTGAAGTAGAATTTCAACTGCACAGCAAGAGATTAATGCAGTGTGAGAAAAGGTTTTTAGAGAGTACTTGTCCATGGACAAGTGAGTTTGGCAATTTACTTGTCCGAATACATTTTTCATTTGTCCAGAATGGACAAAAATTGGGGCCACTGGAATCTTCTTCTTCGCCAACGTATTTTACTTTTCCCCACGATTTTTACGTCACCGCTAACGTAAGTGAGCGGTAAGATTTTACTGCATCACACATAGGGTTGGGTATAGTTTGGATTTCAACGATTCCGGGTTCTGCTTTTCGATTGCGGTTATTTTCGGTTCTCGATTCCGGTTCTTTGAGAGGGTCAAAATAAGTCCCATGACAAACTGGGAGAAAAACATATTTATGAAAACATTAAGTCAAATCTGTATTCATATTTAGAAATCACTTCATACTGTTTAATTTCTTACGGTTATTGAATACAATTATATAAAAATAATCTCTGCATTGTTTAGTTAGTTCTATGTTGTGCAGTTTGAGAATGTACAATTGGCCCAGTCTCCTCTGATGTTATACTGCAACCTGCTTGTGAGACAGAGTCCAACCACACATGTCCAACACATAGGCCTAATAATAATAATAATACATTATATTTATAGCCTATAGGCCTAGCGCTTTTCTACAACTCAAAGACGCTTGCATGCTTACACATGTCCTGCAATACACATGCTGCCGCTGCTCACTGTTTGTAAAAGTAAATAAATACTATTTTCATTTCAATAATGTATTTTCTATACCCTGCTTCATAAACAATACTAACATCCCTGTGCTCCTCCGAGTCTGGGGGTCGGGGGATGTGAGGACAGCGCGAGGACACAGACAGGGAGGCTGCTTTACTTCATAAAGGAAATGGCGTCAATATTAACATCAGTTGCTTATAAAGGTTATGTTCTCAATATTTGGTGAAATACTTTTTCTGATAGTTCTCTCTCTTTTGGCGTATGCTGTTAATACACATTTCTTAAAGGTAGGGCTTCCTTTACCACTTTTGGTGCATAGAGGATCCTGAAACGAGGGGTTACGTATGGTAACCCTTGTGATATAAGCACAGGCGGAGCCCTCTACTGGACTCTATGGGTACTACCTTATCATGCAAGCATTCACCTACTGAGATTTCTATAGACGTAGCCGGCCCCGGGGCGGGCCTACCTGAATGCGCGCGCATCTCACCGTATAAAAGGAGGCTTCGCCTCCTGACTGTCATCCTACACCTCTCTTCAGCGAGCGGTATAGGACAGACAGTGCCCCGAGTAGAGCCCCGATGTATACACGCGCTGTCGTCCAACAACACCGTTCCACCCCACTGCCCCTGACCGGCTTTCTGGTCAGCAGCCGCTGCACCTCACTCTCCTCTACCTCGGTTGTAACCATGGAGAAGTCTGGGCTGCGGCTGACAGAGCACACTCTGACGCGTTTACCTCGCGAAAAGTGTGCTCGGAAAACAGTGCTGAGGGCTCCCCCCGTCCGCCCATAGGCAGACGGAGAGAGTCCCCAGCCCTGTATGGGCTCACTATGCACCACCTCTCCCGAATCCCTAAGGAGCACGGGGAGAGCGCAAGTGCCCCATGTCCCCAGACACTGACCCCGTGCAGAGTTTGCGTGGACTATAGTGTGGAGGGCTCTCCCCTCCTGCCCCTAGGCAGGCGAGGAGAGCCCTCCAGCCCCGTAAGGGCCCAGTGCACACCACGTCCCCCGGGACCCTACAGGGGGCCCGGAAAAAACATAAGCGCATTACGCCCGGGGAGGGGTTCAGATGCCCACTGACCCACAGCCCTCCCCCTCCTCACCAGTCCTGTGTTGCCCCAGCAAGCACAGACGAGGAGAAAGAGCCAGACATGTCCAAGAGATAAAACGTTATGAAGGGGCCTGGCGTTGACCAAGACGCCGCCATGCATATGTCCTCCACACTCACACCGTTGAATAAGGCTGTTGACACAGCCACAGCCTGTGTAGAGTGTGCTCTCCCCGCCTGTCCGTAGGCATGTGCAATGCACTCACAGAGCCAGCTTGCCAGGCGTTTCTTGGACAGAGCTTTCCCGGTCACCCCGCCCCCGAAGCACACAAACAGCTGTTCAGTGCATCTAAGGGCAGCCGTGGGCTCCACATAACATGCTAGCGCACGCACCGGGCAGAGGAGGTGCAGTTTAGCTTCCCTGGCCCCACTATGGGGTGGAAGACTAAAGCCCCCTAACTGAATAGCCCTCGACCTGAACGCACTCCTTAGGCTCTTGGGCACAAAGGAGGGGTTCGGTCTGAGTGTCGCCCCGCTCTGGTCACCCCGGATCAACTCAGGGCCGATCTTTTACTGGTCCACCATAATGTCCCCTTTACCATTACGGTAAACTGCATTAAGCTGCACCCTCTCCTCTGTGCTCCGAGCCTGAATATTTTGTCCAAATACTCCAAGGTGTCTCGGTCCCGTGGCAGCGTGGGCAGAGGTTTCTTTCCCTCCGCCCAACCAGCTGCCTGCCGAAGCAGATGGGCCGCCAGGCTCTCATCGAGGGGGGGCACACCGGGACACGCCGTGTCCGAGCGGCCCTGCACCCTGATGATACCCGCCATGGCTGCGATTGGGGCCTTCGTCTTTAATGGCCGCCGCCACGTCGCCTCCACACACTGCCAGATATGTGGCAACGGGGGCGAGAAGAAGGCCGGCTGCGCCGGGCCGTAACACCCCTGCCGAAGGCGGCTTACAGGCCTCGGTGGCAGCGGTGGGCGGAGCGGTAAGCCCACACGCTCCGCCGCCAGGGTCATCACCGCCGGGAAGTCCAGACACGCAGACCTGTGTGCTGGACCCTCCTGGCCGCCGGACCCGAAGGTACCAGACAACGAGGCGTCCTCGTGGCCTTCCTCCTCCGCGAACGCGGCCCCTCGGGAGGGTGAACTCGAATGGCACCTCGTCATCCTGTTCATCCATCTCCACCACCTCGAGGTCCTGATCCTCCACCTCCTCCTGCGGGCCGAACTTCACCCGGAAATGATCGCCACGATGTTGGCGGCTCAGCCGAGGGATCATCCGGCAGGCGTTACAGGCCCCGGGGCCGGCTACATCAATAGAAGTCTCAGTAGGTGAATGCTTGCATGATAAGGTAGTACCCATAGAGTCCAGTAGAGGGCGGAGCCTGTGAGAGATATAACACTAACACTACACTACTATATAACACTATTTGCACTGATTTGCATTGAGAAGTGCGCAAAGCATTACCGACTGTGTTTAAAGTAAAAACATGCCGTACTGCTGTTGTGAACTACACAAATATATTCTTAGATTTAAATGCGTGATTTTATTGGAAAATGCCATGTAGTCTCCCACAGTTAGTTATGACAGATATGGTAACTAGTTTTAAAAAACACTCAGAAAAAGTGTATTTTATATAATATACATAATGCATACTAGTATATGTTTTTTGTCAGAGAAAATGTATGAGGGATAACATCAGGAGTACCTGAGAGCTCTGGTGAAAGATGTGCTTATATTTACATAAGCACGGTACTGAGGATGGGACAGCATACTGATAAAAAGAGAACAGGAAGATGGTATAAAAACAAACCATGAGTGAGAGAAGATCACTGAAGATAAAAAAAACGAGGGAAATAAAGATAAGAGTGTAGAAAGATGATGAATAGTGAAGAATGACGCGAATAGATGGAACGAAGTTAGACGAGAGGTGCTTTGAAGGCCAATGAGGAGAAAAAAGTAATTAGGGAAAAGGAGAAGGAGGGTTGTAAGAGGAGATAAAAGGAGGATCAACAGACACGTGTTTAGACGAGGTTATGGGTGGAATAAATAAGTGAGAAACTCAACTTCAGTCTCTATGTTGTTTACATTTGATATTTATTTTTTACTTTGAAGTGCATAGCAATAGAATAGAATGAGGTTTTCAGCAGTGTTTGTATCAAAAGTGTTGCGAATGCATGGCATAATAACCCAGAGCAACATCAGGACGGCTTGTACAGATGAGACAGTGGATGCAGTAACTCCTGTTTTTTCAGTTGCAGCATAAATCAGGTTTTCACTACTTCAGCTGTTGCTATTTCATTATTTGCATCCACTGTATTGCTAGCTTTTCCCAGATGATGTATATTTGCTTCACATTGAATGCATAAGTCCAATTCCTGTGAACAGCCTCACAAATCAGGAGTACATAACAATTCAACTGCATTGGGGTTACTGTGTTGGTTCAGTTTTGAAATATATGTAATATTGTGAAGATAACATGTAATTGTCAAGATTAAAGTCAAGTCAATTTCACACACGAACCACAATCACAAACTATTCTCAAATAATTTAACAATATGTACAACATATCTCTTGTTTTACACTTGACAAAGATAAACTCACAAATTAATACAGATCTAATGATTACATTTGTTATATCTTGTTACAGTGAGTAAATAAATACTTATCTAATGGAAATCATTGATGTGTTTCTTATCAGTGTAACCATTTCTAGGCTTGATAAAATATACCTGCATATTGTTGTTGTCACACACATTTGGATCAATATCCTTGTTCCCATGTTACAATCCATCACCTTAAAGATGACTGTAATGGTATTCCACGGTAAAGGGCCTTTCACTATACAGGTAGTTCCAGTGGGATATAAATGCAGTTCACACTTAAACAACATGATTGAACATCTTCCCACAGCTGTGAACAGTGTGGGAAGATGGCGCCTGTGTCGGCACGCCGCTCCCTCAGCTCTCTGCCTTTAGCTATCCTGCTTTTGTTCTATGTATGTCAGAATGTCTCTGCTCTGCTCGTCTACGATCGCCAAGCTCTCCTCCACCTCAGACCCTCATTGGAGTTTATACTGCTGCCCAAACCTACATCTGGCAACCATAAACCATAAAGCGTGGTGGTGCGCTTGTCCATCAAAAAGCATACCTGACGGCTTCTTCTGGGACTTATCCACGCATCAGATGTCATGGCCCTCCCGCTGCATGCCATCTGAGGGATCGGTGGATTCGCCCTGTCTTTCCGGAGTTGCGGCCTCTGCTGGGCCCGCTGACAGCTCCTCCTGCCCGACTGACTGCTCCCGGCCCGCACGGCGTTCAACACGCACATCTTCGTCCGCTGAGACGCACTACACCTTCAGCCAGCCCGGAGAGAAAACTTTGCATGGCTTTGCTAAATGCTAGGTCAATAGCAAACAAGACGTTCCTGTTAAATTACTTCTTCACCTCTCGTGAACTGGATTTGACGTTTCTGACGGAGACCTGGGTCCACGCTGGCGAGTATACACCGTTCTCTGAACTTCTTCCTCCCGACTGTACATTCTTCAGCTCCCCCCGTACCACCGGCCATGGTGGGGGCATAGCTTCAGTGTTTAGAGCTAGCCTCCAATGCCGATTGCTTCACCCTGTAACTAGCTATGCTAGCTTTGAGTTGCAGCTTTTTGAACTGAACCCGGCCTCGCCTATACTCTGCGCAGTCGTGTATCATCCGCCAAAGTGCAATAAGGATTTCATCAATGACTTTTCTGACTTTCTGTCCGGGATCATGGTGAAATATGATCGTGTTTTGATTTGCGGAGACTTCAATTTCCATGTGTGTTGCGAGTCCAAACCTCTGGTTAGGGACTTTTTAAATCTCCTCGATTATTTCGGTCTCATTCAGTCCGTGGCTGGCCCAACACACGGAAAAGGACACACTTTAGATTTAGTATTATCGTTTGGACTGTCTGTCTCTGTGGAGGAAATCTGTGCAGCAACGGGTATCTCAGACCATTTACCGGTATTGTTTACAACTCCGATCCCTTCCGCAGGAGTCGAATCACGTGCCCCTGCGCGTCGTCTGCGTTCAATTAACCCCTTGACTGCCTCACAGTTTTCTGATGTTTTTAATGCTTCTCCGATCTGTAAATTAGAGGTGAACTTGCTTTTAGCGCTGATGAGCTTGTCTCCATGTTTGACTCGACATGTACCCTAATACTGGATTCTGTTGCTCCTTTTACGCTTAGACGCACCAAAGTTCTCTCAGAGCCGTGGCTCAATGACTGTACTCGCGCTCTCAGAAGCACCTGCAGGTGTGCAGAGAGAAAATGGAAAAAGGATAAACTCCATGTCTCCTTAGAAATCCTTCGTGCTTGCCTTTCCGACTACCAGACGGCAGTCAAAGCAACCAAAACAGAGCTCTGTTAATCTCCAAAAACAGCCATAAACTTCAGGTTATTTTTAATGTCCTCAACTCGATCATTAATCCCTGTGATGTTTCTCCAATTGTGCCATTGACTACTCTCTGTGATAAGTTTCTTACATTTTTTATTGAAAAAGTATCTGCTCTTAGGCAAGCCCACACTAGTGCTACCCCAGATCCTGCTCCTTTTCTGTGCCCTGCTGTCCTAGACCACTTTGAGCCTGTATCCCTCTCTTCTCTCTCGGATTTAGTCATGCACCTGCGGCCGACAAACTGCACCTCAGACAGCATTCCCTCTCGCCTTCTCAGAGATGTTTTCGAATCAGTTGGAGCAAGTATTGTATTACTTATAAACACCTCTCTTAGCTCAGGATGTGTCCCAGCTGCCTTCAAACATGCCGTGGTCCAGCCACTACTTAAAAAGAAAGATCTCGACCCCTCCATTCTTGCGGATTTTAGGCCCATCTCCCAGCTACCTTTTTTATCTAAAGCCCTGGAGCGAGTAGTCTACTGTATGTCCAGCTACAGTCGTTCTTAACCACGCATGGCATCCATGAAAAGTTTCAGTCTGGCTTCAAACCCATGCACAGCACTGAAACAGCCTTTTTAAGAGTTTTTAATGATCTGCTCCTAGCCGCCGACTCAGGTAGCCCAGCTGTCCTGGTGCTGTTAGACCTGACAGCTGCCTTTGACACTGTGGACCATAGCATCCTGTTGTCACGGCTTGAACAGTCCGCAGGCATCACAGGCTCTGCACTTGCATGGTTCAGGTCCTACCTGACAGACCGTAGCTTCTCAGTGCAGCTAGGTGCCTTCTCCTCTGCTAAAGCCCCTCTTACCTGTGGGGTTCCCCAAGGCTCGATTCTGGGCCCCATCCTTTTTCTACTGTACATACTGCCCCTAGGTTCTATTCTCACAAAACACAACATCCCCTTCCATTGTTACGCTGATGATGCACAGATCTATCTGCCTCTCAATTCAAATGTCAACTCACTACAGCCGTTGATGGACTGCTTAACAGAGATCAAATCCTGGCTGAGCCAACATTTCCTCAACCTCAACGAGAGCAAGACCGAGGTCATCTTTTTTGGACCCCAACCTCCAGCCTCCCCGGTTGAAATTCTGGGCTTCCTCAATAAAAACATCCTCCCCTCGGTCATGAACCTTGGAGTGACGTTCAATAGCGCTTTTAAATTTGATAAGCAGGTCAGCACCGTAGTCAAGACCTGCTTTTTTAAAATACGACTATTGGCCAAGACCAAGTCGTTTTTATCTTTTAAAGACCTAGAAAGGGTTATTAACGCCTTTGTTACCTCGAGACTGGATTACTGCAACGCTCTGTATGTGGGTATGGACCAAGCATCAATTAGACGCCTGCAGCTAGTTCAGAACGCAGCTGCACGTCTTCTCACTGGCCATAAAAAGCGTGACCACATCACCCCAATTCTGGCCTCACTACACTGGCTTCCAGTTCGGTTCAGAATTGATTTTAAACTCCTTTTATTTGTTTTTAAAGCCCTAAATGGGCTGGCTCCGGCCTATATAGCCAAACTCCTCCATCGCTACACCCCAGCCAGAGCCTTAAGGTCGGCTGACCAGCTGCTGCTGATAGTGCCCAAGACCAGGCTCAAAACCCGAGGGCACTGAGCATTTGCAGCAGCTGGCCCTAGGCTCTGGAACACTCTGCCCCTCCATGTGAGGTCGGCCCAGACCCTAGGGGTTTTTAAATCTACACTTAAAACTCACTTCTTCTCTCTGGCCTTCTAGTCTGAGCGGAGCACGACTCCTGACATTTCCCAGTGTGTGATCTTTTATTTGTGCAGTTGTATTTGTTGTAAAGTGTTTTTATTGTAAAGTATTTGTATTGTATGTACAGCACTTTGGCTCGACCAAAAATTCAATGTGCTATATAAATAAAACTTGATTTGATTTGATTAGTCAATTGCATCCCATTGAATGTATTCTAAGATTGCAGTGAATAATATGCTGCTCTCTGACTTTGAAATGTTGAATTATTTAACTGAGAACGTGACACATTTTGGGATTGTGTGAATGTCTCCCAGGTCTGATCAAGCAAGGAAAGTTTATTTAGCACCTTTAAACACAAGGCAATTAAATGTGCTTAAAAACAGTCATTACAAATTAATAAAAAGTAATAAACATACAACAAGCTTATATAAAATAACACAGGTATGAATAAACATTACAGTGCAGTGTAAGATATGAATAGTTCAATTAAAAGCAGCGGCAAAAAGAAAAGTCTTCAGCCTGGATTTAAAAGTAGTAAGAGTTGCAGCGGACCTGAAGGTTTCTGGAAGTTTGTTCCAGATATTTGAGCATAGTAACTGAACGCTGCTTCTCCATGTTTAGTTCTGACTCTGGGGACAGAACGCTCACCAGTGCCTGAAGACCTGAGAGTTCTGGATGGTTCATAATTTAGCAGTAGGTCAGAAATGTATTTTGGGCCTAAACCATTCAAAGCTTTATAAACCTGCAGCAGTATTTTGAAATCTATTATTTGACACACAGGAAGCCAGTGTAAAGACTTCAGAACAGGTGTGATGTGATCCACCTTCTTAGTGTTAGTGAGGACTCGAGCAGCAGCGTTCTGAATCAGCTGCAGCTTTCTAATAGATTTTTTTAGTGAGACCTGTGAAGACACCATTACAGTAGTCGAGTCTGCTGAAGATAAAAGCATGGACAAGTTTTTCCAAATCCTGCTGTGACATTAGTCTTTTAATCCTAGATATATTCTTGAGGTAGGCTGACAATATACTCATCAACATGTACTATAACAAAATAAAATAAACATTATTTATGTAAAATTATATTGATTAGTTCCAAAAACTAAAACTGATGTAGTAAAAAAAGAAGGAAAAAAAAGGAACCTATAGTTATACATGAACACAGAAACTAAGAACTCATTGAAATCATACCATGTCATTAATCAATAAAAAAAGCGACACAAACATACTCAACTACCAAAAGAGGATCCCTTGGGCCTGGATAACTGGAGGAGATGAGAGTACTTCAGTATCGAGAGCGATGGTGAAGTGGAAATAGAGATAAAGACAGAAAATTGCAAAAAAGGAAGTGAAACCTTCAAATGCAATTATTGAAGGTACTGGGATGAATGGCGTAAAGAGAACCGGCAGCCAACATTATGTTGATGCACGTTGACAAAGACAGGACAAACAGGCATATCACTTTACATTATTACTCAAAGTGAGGGTCATCAGGACGGAAAGAAGGGGGGAATGAGTGAGATAGAAGAGGAAATGTTTTTTTTTCATAAATCCAGCAAAGAGGAGACGAAGGTTAATATTTTTTATACACCTAAATTATTTCAATAAATAGGTTTAGATTACTGTGGTAAACAAAGCGATTGGGAAACTACAACTTAGAGTTAAATGTGTTTCCAGGCCTGAAGTAGCCGTTAGGTACAGTATACACACCAGGGAATGTAATTGGACCAGTAACATAACAGCAAAATTGATGTTTCATAGAAAGTGTTTTTTTTCTATTTTCAGTTTAAAAGGAGAAAGGACTAACCATTGGTTATAAATATCTGGGTAACCGGTTGCCACTCGGCACTTCCCTGAATTCATTACCGTTTGCTAAAGAAAAGATAAATAAAACCCTCCAAATTTACCACTGATTTTTTTTTTTACTTTCTTTTGACTAAATTGGTAAGTTTGTCTTAACAATTTATGTAATTGCTGATCAATTACAGAGTTTTGACATCATTTTTTTGACAAATTTGAACATCTGCCAGCTAATCAGCATTTTCTGCTGACATTGTAGTTTCATGAAACAGGATTATTTTGTCCTGTATGCTATTTTCCTGAAAGATAAATGCATCCACATTTCCTCAGTTCCATGTCTCTTAGTTTTATTAAAGATATTTAAAAGGCTGTTAACACTAATAAGTACAAGTTTTAACATAATAAGTTACAGATAGTCATACCAGCACCCTTGTGACAAACATTCATTTGAAGGGGGGTAGTATGAGTGTATTTTTAAAATTACAAAAACATGTTTATGTGCTTTGAAATGAACATTATAAGAAAATACATTTTAGAATATAAAGAGAAGTAGGAGAATGGAGGAGAGAATGAAGATGACGTATCCCCCACGCAGCTACATTATGCCTTATACAAAAACATCACATACACACACAATTGGCATAATCGGGGCCATCCCCCAGCAGTGCATTGTGGGAGAGGTAAATGGAACATTGTGACTCCCAGGGAGAGCTAAATACAGAACTCTGCACATGAACCACACTAACAACAACAACACACTGAGACATTGTATTGGCTGGTTTAGGAAATGGCATTGTTCAGGAGAGAGAAAGGTAACTTTGGTGAGGAAGGGAAGGGGAAAATGGCGAAAAGGAGGAGGCAGAAAGACAATAGGCTTGTTTGAGACGAGCTGCGGCTCGCCTCGAAAGTAGACGAGAATAGCCGATCGCAGCCGGGGGATGTCTCAAAAAGCTCGCCTGAAGTCGGACAGCTCGGAGTCGGCTTCTTCTTCTTCTTCTTCTTCTCTCAGTTTTTGGGCGGATTTCAAACAACTTTAAGGTGCATACTGCCACCTCCGGAGTCGGCTTGACTCGGTTTGCATTTATAAATGCACACGGCATCTATTGCACGTCTGTCCGTCCTGGGAGAGGGATCCCTCCTCTGTTGCTCTCCCTGAGGTTTCTCCCATTTCCCCTTTAAACTGTGGGTTTTTCTCTGGAAGTGTTTCCTTGTATGATGTGAAACGTAAGGACAGAGGGTGTCGTATTGTCATACTGATATTCTGTACAAACTGTGAAGTCCACTGAGACAAATGTAACATTTGTGATATTGGGCTATATAAATAAACATTGATTGATTGATTGATTGATAAAGAATGGACAAATGTGTTTAATCGTTAATGTCAGATATGTACTAAGTAAATACATTTGTTCCTGCTCAAGATTAGATTCAACTTTATTGTTATTGCACAGATTACAGGTACTGAGACAACGAAATGCAGTTTAGCTTCTAACCAGGAGTGCATAAAGCAGTAAAGTGAAAAGTAATGTACACAATCTACAGAATAAAATATAGAATGAATTGAATGATGAAAAAACAGTGAGGGGTATGAATACACTATATACACAGTAGCCTAGCCTAGTATGAACAGTGTGTTGTATGAATATGCTAAGATAAAGTATGACAACGGTAAGCAGTGCAAGTATAGTATAAAATATATAGATATTAATGTTATGATGATAAACATTGTGGAACAATGATGAAAAATGTAAATGGAAGTGGCGACGTAAAACGGACACAAAACAACACACTTTTGCCGAGCCAATGGAGAGTTTCATCTCCTGCACGGGGTAAAACCCACCAATGAGCGCTCAGCTCGAGATACCAGCGAGTCGTTTCCCATCAAGCATTTCGCTTCCGCAGCCCGGGGAGAGAAACTGCGCCGCCTCGCCGCGCCTCGCTCTCAAGTCTGCGGGCGTCTTTGTCCCGCGAGATTTCAACGTCTCATGTAGGCGAGCCTCCAGAGCAAGTCGGACAAAATGACTAACCATCATGCAACGCACGAGCAAGACGTTGATCGCAATTGCGCAGGTCTGCGCAGGTCTCGCTTGTCTCAAACAAGCCTAGTAAAAGGGTCAAAGGGAGGAGAGCAGAGGGTGCTAGAACAGATCTTAATACATGATAAGGAAATTGGGAAAAGAGCAAACAAAGTAGTACAGGCTATGTGATGAAATAAAGACAGCTTTAATACCCAAATGTGTGCTGCAAATTCTGCCATACTTATTACAGTCAGTAAGGTCTTTGCACTTTCATTTTTGAAATCTGCTAAAAGGGTCACATGGTTTAATTATGGTCTTTCTTGTCTTTTCTTGTCTGGTCTGGTTTTACATGCCTCGCAGGTAAATAGATATTAGAGTTTGGTTTGAGTGAGGTCAAATACATCAACACTGCTGGCACTTTGCCAGAAAAACCTTGCACATAGCTGTTTAGATTTGTTATTGTTAGTTATTGTTAGGTTATAATAAGCTCATATGTTGCTATGTTAACCTGTGGGTGTGCATGCTTTATAATGTATTCATTCAGTAGCATGGATGACAGATAATATCCTCCTAAAGACAGCAAACACAACTGTGCAAATCATGTTTTAACTACAGTATTTTGTTATATAACCACAGTATATGACAGGCACAATCACTACACCATCCCGATTTACCTATGTTTCAGCCAGGCATAATATTATTGGGGATCAAGCAGGAACAAGAAAGCAGTGGAGAGGCACAGCAAAGTACTCGGCAGGCATTTGATGGCACCAAGGAAAGCTTTGATAGAAACAGGACCTCGAGCAATAACTGTGTGGCCACAGAATAAAGCTGGTTAGCAGCCAAAACCTCCACCAGCCCAGGGAGAAGCATCACAGGCTGGCGCTTAGAAGACACTATACCAGGGTTCTGCCAGAAAAGCTGTTAGGCCCCGCAGCCAAGTTGGTCATGTGGGTTGTTGTGCGAAAACTCAGTGGAGGGGCTTGTCACTACAACAAAGCTGGTCCACCTTAAAGATCAGCTTACCTTATGTGAGCCTGAGCCGTTGTTAATGCTAGCTTCAGGGCTAACCCCCTTCACTTTAATTTGCAGGTAGCAAGCACGACACGCCGGGAGCTTGGCCTGGGTCTTACATTTTCTAATCTAATATCATGATATTTTAAATACCCCAATTTCGATATACCCAGGATTTCGTAGGGCTGATTATTGGTTCTTTCACAAAATGTTTGAAGTAAGACAATTTTTATAAATAATCATCAGTAATGTGACTAAGATGACTACGAGGGTAAAGGCAAAATAAAAGAACGGCAATAGCAAAAAGTACAACTTTCCCTCCCTGCTCGATTTGGCATCGCAGCTGGTGCTTTTTTGTTTTGTTTTTCATTGAAGTTACTTTATTTTAAAGATAATTTGCATGGTTACAGTTATTAACACCTGGTTTAAGTTAAGAGCAGAACATTATTTAAATTATAACATAGTATAAACATCTGTTGAATTTTTTAATCCCTCAACTATGACCTCCTTTTTTCTTTTTCCACAGTATGTCAACAGCAGCTGGCTTCTTTTTGCTCCTATCATAATAATCACGCCCACTTGAAGGTTTTGTCAACATCAACGTGTTTTGTTTGGGGCATTTGCCAACGACTGATGCTGTAGTTTCTTTTTAAGAGGACATTCTGTTTTGGCAGCAAGGCAACATTAACTATTTGGCACATATAACATGAAAATCAGCAAATGAGCTGTACTCATAAGTGGCTGGTTTCAATGTACAAAGAGGAGGGTAATTCACCAACACCTAGTGGCCACTTGTGATATGTTGGGAGATTATCAGTGCTATGGTTGTGCTGCGTGATTTCCAATTTTGAGGCTCTTGTATTTTTCCTTCTATTTTTACAGTCTGTATAGAATGGATGATTTAAATAGTAGATGTGCAGTACTGGGATGATGATTCCATTGTAAGCTAAAGGCTGTGGGATTATATTCAGAGCAGCAGGTTTTTTAGGATATATCAAGCTTTGTGTGTGTATTTAAAAAAACACACTATGGATTCACTGTTCCCTCTGTGCCTTGCCCTCATTGCTCTATTTCCACAAAGACCTGCAGTGACACACACATACACACACATTTACTCTTTCCACTAGGCCCTATAATTGTCCCCATAGGGACCCCATGATGACCTATCACCGCCACAGGAGGCACAAAGAAAATGTCATTTATTCTGCTCTCTTGTAGTTTCTCTTTCTTTTGATTTAACTTTTCTTTTTATGTCGCTCTTTTCCCTTTTGTTATGCCTCTCTTACCAATTCCACCTGTCTATGACTTGTCTTTCTCTCTCTATCGCCTTCTTTTTAGGTTGGTTTGGTTCTGTCTTTCTCTCTCACCCCTGTAGTGATACTGGCTCCCCGGAGACTGGCCTGGTTATGTGCAGTAGGCTGCCTGGATAAGTGCTTTATTTCCTGGGGAGGAAAAAGATCTCTGGCACACAAAGCGATGGTAGTGTAAACGTATGAATATAAAGGGACAGGGGTTGAAGCCAGCAAAAGGATAATTAAAACTGAAAAACAGACGGAGATTGAAAAGCAATAATGAACATAGGAGATGAAATAAAAAAGTTTAAAGCGACAATAATTCAAGAACTCCTCTCAACCATGTCTTGTTCTGCTGCTTCAAGGAAGACTGGAAAATGTTGGGGGTGGGTGAAGGTGGGAGGATGCCATAACTTTATTTTTGCTGTTTGTCAGTTTTAGATTTATTACTCCTTCTGTCTGCCTCATACTTTCTCTGTGCTTCTCCTCTAGGGACCTGAGCTAGCTGAAACTTCTCCAACTCTGGAGCTGTAATTGAATAGCAGAGAGTTCTAATGGAACATTAGACTGTTCCCGTCTTGGCAGGCCCTATTGATTTTGACTTTGCAGCATTGTAAACAATCTGGGCTAAATGTAACTGAACGGATGCAGACCTTGGTATAGGCTATAATTCCAGGGCTTTTGCTGTTGCACTGTTGCACTGTGGCATGTAACTGTTACAGTGTGGTGCTGTGTGACTTTTACTGCATGTTACCCAGGGCGGCATTTGTTTGCAACTTCTAAAGAATAATAGCAAGTCATGTTTGTTTGTTTCACTTTCTATTCATGCCTTCTGTTTGTGATAAAGAACAAGGATGCCTCAAAGTACAACTGTCAAGCATACTTGATTTTAATTACGTGTCACCTGGGGTGCATGATGCCGGTGGGTTTCATCTCACAATATTAGCTTTTTTGATTATATTTTCTTTTTGTTTGTGTTGCATCAAGGAAAGATTGGCATGTTTGTATATCGACGTTGCTTTTCATCTTTGTGAAGCGTAACCTTTTGGGTAAAAACTTGTCACTTGGACACACTGTCAAAAGAAAGTCCAACTGCTATAAAGGTTTGATTTGTCATCTTTTAGTGGATGTGATTTGATTCATGAACATTCTGTAGAGGTGAGGAGCTTTGATGCAATTCACATATTTTTACTACATAAAATACATTATATGTACTAGATGTTGCATTTGTTGTCCTGGTTGATAAGACCAAAAAGGTGAGTCAAAAACAAAAGTATTGCGCTCAAGTTCCACTTTTCATACCTTAATGTTAAGGGTATTCCAACTACTACACTTGCCATGAATTGTTTCAATGCAATGCAGTGGGTTACAGGCTATGGGGATTATTCTATGTATTGAAAAAATATGTATTACACACATCAAAGGTTATCCCTGCGTTGTGGACTCCATATAACATTTCAGGCCTTAGATCCATGTCATGCTTATTATTTGATCTCACCCAGCTTCTATTCCCTATCTTAAAATACTTTCTTCACTGTATTTCATTATTTCCGTTCCCTATTGCTTTAAAAGTGTATCTCACCAGTCTACCATAAAATAACACTCAACATGTGGCATCTCCAAGTCCAACAATTGTAACTTTATTTGATTTAAACAGCATGTCACCTATAGCTACTTGAGAATTTCTCCAGCCTTCCGCCAGCGGATATGAGTGACTAAGACACACAGTCGGTGATCATAAGTGTCCACGTCAGAAGATGAGCCCTCCACCAAGGAGACACATGCAGATGGCTTGTCAGATGTCTAAGCTTTTTCAGTGTCGCCCACAACATAACAAAATACATTCAATAAAAAGTATTTACTGCCAGTGATGCTCTTTGAAAATAATAGAATAAAGAAAGTAAAGTTTGACTCAAAGAGGTTTGAAGAGATTAGCGGGGTCAGGGGGTACCGTTGTGATTTGATCATTATGCGGAAAGCAAGAATATTTAGACTATGCTCAACAATATTGTGTAGATGTGCTTATGAGTGTATATGTGTGTGCGCGACTGGCTGCATATTTGTCTGCCTGTGTGGGCAAATATTACAAATTCCTATGTGTCCGTATTATGAGTGTCCGGAGCGTACCGGTTTGCCAGACATGGTCGTGACCCATGTAAAAATAGTCTCCATTAACATTTAACAGCATTTTTTCAGAATGTCAGGCAAATGAAAGTCACATTGGCCCTGGAAGGGAGAGAGGAAATGAGACAAAATGAATAAGAATACTAATCCCTTGTTCCAAAAGATCACTCCATGCCTCCCTGCAGCTGCTGTCTCAGAGGTCACATCATACAAAAGCCACAACAAATCCCCTCATCACAAAACTTGACTGGAGAAAAAGGGCACGTCACGCCGCACCATGTCAAATCTGCACATTTTGATAGTGCTGTCATTAAAAAGGATATTGCTTCACCTAAAATCCATTGACATCTGCTTGCCGCTTCCTTGTCAAGCCAAAATAAGAACAATGAGAAACTGAAAGTAAAAGCCTTTGCAAACAATAGTGCTGGATGTGTCCCCATACGTTATTTTAGTTTGAAGAAGATTAAACCCCTTAAACCGATCTGTCATAGTTAAATCATATCTTACATACAGCAAACGGCCCCCTTCCCTAACCTAAGTAGATAATATGTTATACCACTAAAGCTTTCAGGAGAAATTGAAATAAAATGAAATACTGGTTCATATGTAATACCTTTAACTGGGTATAGTACATTTTCTTAGCTTATGTTATTCAGCCTTTATTGTTTCAACCAAGACTAACAAAATGTTTAACTTGTAATCATCTATTTCATCTCTTTCCTCACACCACTCCATGATGCTAAGCACTACCTGCTCTGGAACATCTTACCTTTCCTTGTAACTAATCCTGGCTCTAGGCCAGGGGTATTCAACTAAAATTCAACGAGGTCCAGTTAGAGAAAATCTCCCCATGCAAAGGTCCGGAACTTCAAAATGTCTAACTTGCTTTATGAATTAGTGTGATATATTGAAGTAGCCTGCAGCTGTATCAACGTCTGCATGTAATCAACAACTGACTGCCAATCAAATAAAGAAAGTACAATTCATAAACAACAATATTTATTGTCAATTAACATTGAACTATACAGATATACAGTAAAATACTGTGGATATGTGTAATGTTCCTCTCAGGCTGCATTTAAAAATAAAATAGAGAAAATAAATAAAATAGCTTTGTTAACCGTTTCACATCATGACTTAACAGTTTCAGACGATTATGTAAGGGATAATGTGCAGCGACGCGGTCATTATGGGTAAAAGAACACCGACAGGCAGATCAGGAGCCCGACGCGAAGCGGAGGGATCTAGATCGGCATGAAGGTGTTCTTTTACCCATAATGACCAAGTCGCTGCACATTATCCCGCTTATTACATGGCCACATTCTCAACAAAGTAACGATATGACTCCCAATATTAATTGAAATGCTTTTATTTTTTTAGAAAATGTTTTTAATGATTAAAAACATAGTTGTAACTGATTTAAAATGACATTCATCCGCTACGAAAAAAATAGTCCGTTGTTGATGTTTGAACTAGGCTGTTGCAACGGCAGGAACTGCTTCGATAGCAACTAACTCTGTGCATGTTAGCATT
This sequence comes from Trematomus bernacchii, assembly GCF_902827165.1. NCBI lineage: Eukaryota > Metazoa > Chordata > Actinopteri > Perciformes > Nototheniidae > Trematomus > Trematomus bernacchii. The sequence continues at coordinate 3,968,333 of NW_022988066.1, read as the reverse complement.
TGAGCCTTAGCTGTAATTAACATTAACCTGAACGTTTCCATTAATAGTACAATGTGACATGGTGAATGGGAAATCTTTAGGGATATTGAGATCAACGTTTCTGTCCTCGATCGTCTCCCCTTGCGGGGGTTTCGCAGATGACACATCTGAAAGCACAATTCCCAACATGTAAAAAAACGGGAAACAATATTGCCACAGTTGTATCGCTACCGCTAATGTGTGTGTAAGGACAGACAACATGGAAAGGCACTGACCCGATGTGGTGCTATTTCCTGGGTTGGAGGACAGGATATTGCTCCATTTCTCCCTTTCGGTTATTGTTGGAGCCCAGTAACTCTTCAGGCTGCTCTCGCACCTGTGCCCAGTCACAGACATGATCTCTTTTGATCCAAGACCAGCCTGAGAGAGCAGTTGTACAGCCGTGCTTCTCAAGCTATGGTTTGTGTAGCGCTTTGAAAGCTGGGCTGCCTGGCTTATTGTGGGTAGCATTTGCCCAAGGAAATTATGTCCCATGGGCTCACGTGAATACCACACTGATTCACCGTTGAGAAGCTGTTGGTCCTTTTTTAGTGGGTGAAGGTAGAAGGCTTTGGCGTCAGATGGGCACAGGGAAACATACTTTTTGAAGCTGGCAACGGGGCAATTTCTCCGCTGTTTTCTTGTCCCTCTTGTCTTTTTCTTTTCTTCACTGGGGACTCATCAGCCACTAACCATTCCTCCAAATTACTGTGCTCTCCAAATATATTAAAATTAATGTTAAAATCCTCCATGTTGCTATCACACGACAGCGGAAAACTAAAGACAAGCAGACAGTTTGCTTGCTTTTCAAACTGTTAAATTTGAAAAACAGTTAAATGACCGAACTTCTTTCTGAGCGTCTCTTGTCTTGTCAGTTTGAAAAGCAAACTGCATGTAGTTTGCTTTTCAGCCAAACTGTATACAGTTCAATCGACCGGACTTCTTTCTGCAGATTTGAGCGTCCTTTAACAACGGTCATAAATCCTTGACAGCGGTCTGTCTGTTCTGGATTAACAACGTGTCACGTGTTCTGAATTGACCAATCAGAATTGAGTATTCAACTAAACCATGTAATAAAGAACAATATCAGTCTTTACACATCATAACAATTGAACAGTTTTAAAGTTTCTCTTTCTTTCCCTCTTATATTGCAGTCCCTCACTCACTTTTTTTAATTCAGTGTGAGAATTGAGCTTGAGCTTGTCCTGCCAGGAGTTTAAATCTGGGCTGAAATGGTGTCAGGGCCATTCTCATACACACATGCAGGTGCTCATTGGTTAGCCTCGGTTAGCCTGCGCTGGAACAATATTTAGTTTCTGTGACCTCAGTTCTGACTTGAGAGGGAATGTTTGGCCAAACACTTTGTGTTTTGTCTCATAGTGGCGTTTTGGCACTTTTAATGAGCGCCACGGTCTCTGAACAAATGAGACACACTGGTTTTGGCTCCCAGTGGGCAGGATGAACATGAATGAGTCCGTCCACTCAGGGTTAAAAGCTCTGTTCTCACTGTCCACTTTCCTCTTCTTGGAGAGCGCCATGTGTAATTATTTGTCTCTCCCTGTCTGCCGCTAACACGCCTGTTCACTCTCCTCTCCGCTTCTCTCCCTGTATCGCTAATTATTCTCTTCACTCCCTTTCCTCTCCGCTTCTCTCTGCCGCTCTCTCGTCTCTTCTTCTGTGTTTCTCTCCCTGTATCGCTCACTCGTCTCTTTCGCCCCCTGTAGGCAGCGGTTAAAATAGAATCGCCCCGTCAAAATTGAAATCCCCTATTAATGTATTGATTATAGGTCCGGGTCCGTATAGGTCGGCGCCTGGGTCCGGATCCGGACCGCGGTCCGCCTGTTGCCGACCCCTGCTCTAGGCAGTATATCCCTCCACATCCATAAATGCTGCATTGCTGCCATGGAGAAAGTAGTAACCATTGAACACAAGGCTATCAGCTGTGGGCCAACACTCCATTTAACATTTGATTTAGAGACCTACACATGGTCAGGGTTGTTGATAGTTGGCTGGCTCTTTTCTTGAGGGTAGTTTTTATTACCTTAACTAAAAGTGAATCTATTCTTTTAGCTCTTTATAGCACTTTGTTTGTTCTATTTTAGATGGCTTGGTTTCTGTGCAGTAATTGGCATAATGATCAGGCAAGCAGATAGCTTTGTACTGACAAATTTATCTTGTAGCCCACAGCTAGTTTCAGTAATAGCATCAGTGGGAAAATGAGGGCCTATATTAGGGGAAGGGACAGTCGTGACAGAGATGTTTCATTCCCCAGCCAGAGCTACGCATTTACTCAAGTGCGTTAAAGCATTTGTTCAGTGTAATCACCATATCAAATTAAGTGTGTATAAAATATGCTCGTACATGAGATGGATTCATGTTAACTCTACTGGCTCTAACAGATAGCATGAATTATAGCATGATAAGTAAAGATATGTTTAAAAAATAGTCTTTCATGATCAAACTTGTCTAGGATAACCTCTAATTTGTGCAAATATCCCTCTTACTGTACATACACTACTTTAATTTAGAATACAAAGTCATATTTCAATTAGTGATGTTTATTATTCAACTCTTTAAACACACTTACAGACACATATATATGTCCTATGTGTTTAAACTAATTCACTATTCATTTTTGATTCTATGTATATGATTGAAATATATATAAGCAGTCTAAACACGTTATTATACTAAAATAACTCACACCTTGTCCCTGTAGGTATTATGTATTCAAAGGTTGTTTCCAAGGGAACGGTCAGAATCCACTGTGTGAAATTAATTAACGGTGGACATTTGAATTAATTAACTGGACGTGAAGTGGCATTACACTGCTCTGGCCTTATGACATTAAACACACTCATCCAGACACACACAGGCAAAGACACACATGCTTGCACTGAGAAAATTCACACAGATTAGATTTAATTACCAGTGTGTAGATCATTGGTACAATGTGGTTCAGCCCTAATTACATATTGTACTGTTCCTCTGTGTGTGTGTGTGTGTGTGTGTGTGTGTGTGTGTGTGTGTGTGTGTGTGTGTGTGTGTGTGTGTGTGTGTGTGTGTGTGTGTGTGTGTGTGTGTGTGTGTGTGTGTGTGTGTGTGTGTGTGTGTGTGTGTGTGTGTGTGTGTGTGTGTGTGTGTGTGTGTGTGTGTGTGTGTGTGTGTGTGTGTGTGTGTGTGTGTGTGTGTGTGTGTGTGTGTGTGTGTGTGTGTGTGTGTGTGTGTGTGTGTGTGTGTGTGTGTGTGTGTGTGTATTGAGAGAGGGGCATGACAGAAAGTGGATCAGTTGCATTGCAGTTACATGACTGCAAACTAAGCAGGTTTCATTTTCTGCTGCTCGGCTCCAACATTCACTATTCTGTAGACTATTCTTACTTCTTATGCAAAGTCAGCTGAAAAGACAAGCCTTTGGAGTTGCAATATTTGTCTCTTCTGAAATCACACATTCCCTCTAGGAAAATACGAACAAACACCTGTGCTTTGAGTGTAAAATTATCCTCCCATTTAGGCTTTAAAGTGGCATTAAAAAGTAGGGATGTCAATCCAATATCAAAAGCAACTTTTTAACTGATCACTTTTGGCTATATTAAGCTATTGAGCCACAACCCCTTTTTTCTGTCTATTCTCACACAGTTGTTTTTCACATCAACCCACTGCCAACTCTCCCACTGTAAGCTCTCTGTATCACTCACTCCTTACAGCTCTGTGTTTTTGTAAGTGGAGGGGCTGAGCCACGACCACGGAACACTACCCACCAGAAATGAAAGCAAACGAAGTATGAGTATGCTTATTTATGGTATTTACCTCATTTATGTCCGCTTGTTTCACTTTAGCCTAGCATTAGAGTATCTTGCGTTGTTTGCTGTTATATCAGATACATGATATTGTATTATATTACACTCATTTAGTAGAAAACAGTGTTCAAGTTATTCAAGTTGTGCACTAAGAGCAGTATAGTGTTCAGACACGTCTTGTTCCTTGATGGGGTTCTTCCAGGTAAAATAATAAAGGATTACGTTTGCCTTGACATAAAGGTCCACAGTCTCAGGGACAACAATTACAATTACATTGAGAGAATCCCAATGCTGTAATCAAATGTAAACCAGTACTGTATATTGGAATCATAAAACACAAGAACCCTTAAAACTGTTAATCCAGAGTAATTGTGTTTCTCTATAGTAATAATATCATATGTCTATGACTGCAAAGTGTAAAGTATAATTTGCAAGTGGTATATGTTAATGTCAATGGAGGGAATATTCAGTAAGTTAGTTAGTTCAATAAAAGGCTTCATGTTAATAATGATGTTAAGAGCTGTATTAGTATCATCACAGAACCAGCTATATTGACACAAAGGAAACAAAGTATATATAAGAGGTAAACTCAATGGTATAACATTCACAATGTAGGAGAAGAAAGAGACATGAGGTGCTGAGAGTGGGTGCTGCTATGAGAGAAAGACATATAAAACACAGGCTGAGTATCCACGAGGATAAAGACCCAGATCAAAGCACATGGACGAAACCAAGACAAGAACCATGAACCTAAACTTAAGGGCATTGCTGGGAGAAAAGAGGAGAGAAAAAATGAGAAGACATCCCAATACATCAGACAGTGCAAATGTTTGCAGCTCAAGGAAATGGTTCCGAGTGAGTCCTTCCATTTGGAATGAATGACAACTAAAAGGTACATTCAGAAACTCTAATGACCTTATTCTCACAAACATCCCAAATCAAGACATTCTTGTGAATCTGACAATATAGCTCAGACTGAAAAAATGCCCAATATGTTTTGGTCATACCAGTGCATTACTTTAAAGATAGGGACAATAAACTGGATTGAGATCAGAGCAAGATATAACAAAAATGTAAATAGGCAGAGGGGCCTTTACAGTAATTGACTGGAATCATGTGAATTTAAAACATAATTGGAGAGAAGACAGTTAACAGAGACATCAATAAAAAAGCCAATAAAAAAGAAAAGAAAAAAAAGGTTGTAAGAAGTATGAATGTATTTCATTTCATTTCAAACCTTTATTTATGCAGGTGAATCCCATTGAGATCATTGATCTCTTTTTCAAGGGTGACCTGATTTATGGATTTAATTGAAGAAAATATTACTTTCACATGCTTTTTCTTTCCCATCATGGACCTTTAGACATGAATTACTGAGAGTAATATCTAGCTTTTTTTCTCAGACTTCCTATTAGTTCATCCCGATGCAGGATCTTCCTTCTTAACCCTTAGATGCACGAGTGACTGGACCCTACACTCTTCCATAAGTGGGTCTAAAAGGACCCGTATTAGAATAATGTGTTTTTATGCCATTTTTGTCATTTTGCTTTAGAAAAATCACTTGTATGATATTTAGTATTATATTTTGGTTCACATTAGAAATATTTTATATTGAATTTTTCACAATCTATAATTTTAGAAAAAAACGTTTTGAACATATTGTCCCAAAGATCTCCGCTATTCTGAGACCCTCACATTATTCCAGTCCCTTTTCAAAACTCATTCTCTCACTCTTCTCCTCTTGTCTACTCATAGCCCCCCCCCCCCCCCCCCATCAATCCATTTTGATAGTCCTATACCCCCCACCCTAACCTTCCCTTATTGTAAAGCGGTTTTGAGTCCTTGAAAAGCCCTATACAAATATAATGTATTATTAGGGTCTGAGACCTAGGTCGGCGAAGACCCTATTGAAATCGGTCGCACAGCGACCGATAAACCTTTGACCCCCGCAACATATGTGAAAACTCACCAAATGTTGCACGCGCGTCAGAAGTGGTGCAACTTCAGATGTGTAATTGGTTCCGGAACTTTGCGTCACAAATTGCGTAGGCCACGCCCACTTCCGTTTTTAACGTAAACTCCCCCCACTTTAACTTTCACGTAAAAGAACGAAACTCGCTACGCATATCTAGGGTGCGGAGACAAACCAAAAAGCCTCTTGGAGGTGTATAAAATAACGTACAGGAAGCCGGCCATTTTGAATTTGGCGTCGGAAAAACGCGATTTATCGCGTTTTTCGTCCTCCGCACGAAATCTATCTTCTCCCAGGGACTTTATCCGTACGACTCGAAATTCGTTGGGTAGCGTCTCGAGACATGGGCAATTCAAAGTTATCACGGAAGTTTTTTTCTTTCGCACGGCGTAGCCGTGATTTGGCGCCAAATTTCGCATTCGCTCGATGCTAGGCGATCCCTCGCCATGGAACACGATGATGTCATAACGCCAACTGACATACTCAGAACGCCACCAAACTTCACGTGATGGTTAACACTGCGGCCCTGAACAGCTCTACGTTAAATGTGATGTTACTTAATATGGCGTTACCATGGCAACGCATCCCTCGCCATAAAACACGGTGTCGCTGTAACTCCAATGGACACGGTCCAATCGTCCCCCAATCTTCACTTTTATATCACCGGTGCATGCCTCAACAGCTCTACGTGAAATCTGAGATCTCACCGTATGCCGTTTCCATGGCAACGCATCCCTCGCCATAAAACACAATGTTGTCTTAAATCAATGGAAAATGGTCCAAACGGCACGAGACTGCAGATGACAGTTAATGGTCCGGCCCTCAACACCTCAATATGACAATAGTGAGTTTTCGTCAAAAGCTGTTGCCATGGCAACGCATCCCTCGCCGTTAAGCACCATATTGCTTTAACTCCTGTGTAAATGGTAAAAAAGTGTTCAAATTTCACATGTGTGCTAACCGTCAAGCCCTCGAGACATATATGTGTCAGTTTTTAGATTCGTCAAATGTCGTTGCTATGGTAACAAAATGGTCGCCGTGAAACACGGTTTTCTCATAACTCCAGTTAACATGCTCCAAACGGCCCAAAACTTCACAGGTTTGATAACGATGCAGCCCTCAACACATCTAGGCGTATTATCGGGTGTCATCAAATTCCGTTGCCATGGCGACAGATCACTCGCCATCAAACACAATGTTTATGATACTGCTGTAACTCCTAAATACATTGTCCGATCGGCCTGAAACTTCCCACGTTTGCCAACGGCCGAGTCCTTGAGACACCTAGACACACACGTCGACGTGCGGACAACAGCCTGCGGAGCGTCGAAGACCCGCTCAACGCTGCTTGCAGCTTTAATTATTATTAATCATTATTATTATTATTATTATTATTATTATTATTATTATTATTATTATTATTATTATTATTATCATTATTATTATTATTATACTGACAGGTATCAGATCTTGCTGTGTAAAATAATCTTCCTGAGAGGTGTCACTTGTGATGTAGTCTGTGTGGTCTACAGTGAATGTATTCCTGAGCCACAGGTGATAAGAATCAAAGGGTTCCCAGAGGATTCCATAGGAAATGCATGCGGGTCATTTTTGACCCACTTATGGAAGCTTGGGGTAGTAATACAAAAACTACAATTTCTTAAAATTTAAATTTAAAATTTGAATGGAATGATATCCAAAACATGTTTTTTGAGGAATAGCTGGAATATAAAATGATAAAAAAATGTTATTACAAAGATACTTCAAGAAAACCACCTCACCGGGTCCAAAAAGACCCACTTATACATCTAAGGGTTAAGGTAGCATATGTGACATATACGGTATGTTAAAGCAAATAAACAACTGTATGACAAGTTTGACCTGTCTTTGTAATTTGCTAGTTATTAAGTTCCAATGTTGATTATAATTTCTATAGCAGTTTATAGAATGTCAAACGTCAGACAGGCCCAGAGGTAGATAAGGATGTCTTATGGAACATGGCTTGTGTCTTCTTTCTGCTTAAAACCAGTTCTAGCCCACTCGTGTTTCTTTCCTGCCTCGTTTATCCTGTCCTGTTCTTGCCTTCTACGTCTCAAGTACCATTTAAAGTTATTTCAAGCTTCTACCTTTCCAATTGCAATCACACTCGAAATTCAAATCTCTCAAATCAACATGGAACATCGAAAATAACATGGTTTATATAACTGTATCCCTCAAGCCTATAAGGATAAATGGTGGCAAAGTCATCTCTCTCATTCCGCTATTCCCCTTTGAATGCCGAGCAATAATGACACCATGTTCACTGCATAGTCAAGGAAATTAATACATTCCAACAGGTTAATTTAACTACACCACCCTCTGTCCCTTATATCTACATCATGCGTTATCCCTCAGATCAATTCCCAGCTGTGTCTTTCACGCGCTCCTCTCATCTCTGTCAACTGTTCCCATGTCCCATTTTATGCAATGTTTCCCCATCAAGAGCATCCACTTCATCTCTCTCATGTCCCATACTAGTAAACCATTCCCAGAAATTATAGAGGCATCGACTCGACTGGGGATTTCATCACATGCCTGAGAGCTCTGCAGAGATGCCAACATCAGGAAATCCCTGTCACGGCAATGAGACACTAACAGACCACAAGACATGCTGAAATGCTTGAAAATGAGCCAAAAAGCCCAGAGGCCCTTTGATTAAAGCCTCAGAAACGAAATGCAAACACAATCGCACTCCACTTAAACTGTGTTGGAGATGAGGTTTGTAGATTATCTAAATGCAAATAGTGATGAAATCGCACAAACATTGCACAGGCAAATAAGCTAAGTAATTTATGATCTCACCGAATAAAGAGCTAATGGTTACACTTTATGGGTTTGTGGCATAGAATGCATTCTCAAGAACCTTGTACCACAAACACTTTATGTCCTTAAAGAGAAAGTCCCAACAAATCTTGGTTCTAAGCAGACACATAATTCTGCTGCATTTTTGTTCTTGTACTATTTAACAGGATTTGGTCTTTTTAGAAAATAAGAACATGAAAACTCCCAGCAGCATCATGCCCCCAGTGAATCACAGTATTCAGTTTGAAGCAGCCATATCCCTTCCAACCCTGCTCCAGCGGGGGAGAGAGAGGCTCAGCATACATTATTCAATAGCTATGACTATGGGATAACAAGCTGGTGAGGCCGGGCTGGATAAAAGACACATCAGTAAGTGTTAAAAGAGAGAGATCTATTTAATTGACTGGTCACTCTGGGACATAACACATGTCGGTGCATTTAGGTACTCAGCGTCTCATACTTCCTCTCCTCTGTACATCAACAACTGGTAAAACAAAACCGCCTGCGATGAAAGCTATATAAATTCTGCTGTTATTTTCCCCCCTCTGTCGTTCTGTTTTGTGTAATCTCTTTTAACCACAGCTGCACTGTCTCTGATGTAGATCATGTTTGAAACCAATAACCTTGAGGCAAAAGATAAGCCAGAGCATTCCTGTGTTATATTTCCTTTAGCAATGATAACTGTGATCTAGATAAGTGCTGGAACTTGCAGCCTTAAGGCTAGTAATAGTCAGTGTTATTTTTCTTTGCTAGCTATGATAGATATCTGATCAATCTTGCTTTGATTGGATGGATTGGCCTGACTTTGTTGAGATGACAAGGTTAAGGAGAAGAGTCTGTATCACCATTAAAGGGGAAATGGGCTTTAAGCACACACAGATACACACTCCAGCACTTTATATGTCGGAGTTCAGCACAAATGGAAAAAGGATCTGTTATGATCCCCCGGGGAATTGGATGAAACAGAGACAGCAAGGAAACTACAGGAAGGAGGGACACTAGAGCAATACAAAACACATATAAAGCTATATCAGGTTTTTAATGAGTTTTGAAATACACAATGACATTCCAAATATTGCTTTTTTGGAATCCATGACTCCGCCTTAAAGCCAATGTGCCAACAAAAGCACGGAAACCATTACATTTAGAGCAATTGGTGAAGGGAATTTTTTTGTATTGATATATAAAAATTGTTCATATGACTGTAATATATTTGCTGCAAAGCCTGATTGAGTCAACAGGCAAAAATACACACAAGCACTCATACCTTTAAACTCACACAGGGGAACAAGGTCAAATAGTGTCACAATTGCAATGTATTAAAGATCCATATTGTCCCAGATAAAGGGCAGTCACCTTTTTATCATGTGCACACACACACACACACACACACACACACACACACACACACACACACACACACACACACAATGGCCAATGCCAACCCCTTATATTGGTCTACTCTATATCTAATCCACTCACACACAAAGTTACAAATAGGCGCATAGCAAAGCGATAAGAGTCTGTCAGATCGATAAGTTAAACCAGCTAGAGGTTTTCAGTGTTGTTAGATCTATAGTCATTACGCTGAATATACAGTGGAGCATAGAGCTCATTCAATAAGCAATAATACAACAGGCCCGTGGAATGACTAACTCACTCCCTGGAAAACACACATGTATATTGGAAAACACACATGTATATTACAATTCTCACACACACACACACACACACACACACACACACACACACACACACACACACACACACACACACACACACACACACACACACACACACACACACACACACACACACACACACACACACGCAAACTTCTCCAGAGTTAACTTATTCCTCTCTCACCTCGAGTATTTGTACCACGGGGGAATATTTCATGGCAAATGGAGCGTTGTGACTTTATCTGCTCTGCTCTGCACTCCTCCTCCGTCCTCTCCACTTATCTTGTCTCTTCTCCACAACCATACCACAGGACTTGAGGGAAAAGGTAGCCATTGCTGTTTCTAAATGTTGATGTGCCTCTGTGTGCTTACCTAAGATTTCTCTTTGAACGCCAGCTGTCTACTTAATGATCCTGCATGTTTAAATATAATGAGCTTGATTGTGAGTGTTTTTCAGACCAGAGCGTGCAGGATCCAGGGTGTGAGCTTCCTGTGTATTTGTTTTATATCATGGATTAGTTCTGCGGGTTTTATACTGTAGTCCCACAGAGCAGGATCATGATCCTCCACCTCACTGCTTCATTGCCATAACAACACTATTGATTTCACTCTTACTTCATCCATGTTTAAAACAGTCACAGATACACAAGGTTCATGAAGTGGATTTGTGCACAGTGAGTCACATGCACTGCCACTTTTCACCGCTCTGTGTGCAGGGATTTGATATGCACCAGAGGATCTGCAAAGTATGATTACTGTTTAAAATATGGTGTTTGTGTTGAGGGGAAGTCCCCTTAGACGAGCACATTAAAGCCGACTTGCCTTGACTAAGAATGGCATCACTGCCTATGTTTTGATATATTTTTTTAAATGGCAGATCAGTGGTGCTTCCCCAATGTCTTCAGGAGTTCTTCCTGTTACAGAACTGCCTATTAGAAAACCAATGTGTGAAACTGAATGTTTTGTGATTCAACCCAGTGATGAACTGTCCTCTTGTCAGAAATTAAAGTGTTCCTTCCACCTCTGCATAAAATGAGAGCACATAGACTGTGAATGGATGGGTTGTTTGTCATCTGAGTTTTCAAAATGAGCTAATTACTATTAGCAATTCCCTGGTATTTGTCCTAACCTTTTGCCCTTGCTCCTAAAACACGTCAACATCCCAGCAAACACTGCAGATGTGTCCTGTGTATTTTAAGCAGAAAAACAAACAATGAATTTTGAAGTGAGTCACAGACTACGAACTTGGCTTGCTATTCTGAGTGTTCACATACTGTTTTTCCTTTATTGCCTACTGGTTCTTATCATATCCAACCTGAAACTTTCCCAATAATATGTGACTTAAGCCAAAACAGGATGAACAGTATTCTCAAATGGTATGCTTAAGACCATTATATGAAAATGTATTTCTGAGCACTAATCTAAATTGTTATGTAAAACTCCCTCAGATGTATTTTATCTCTATGCCCTCAGGTTGCAAGGTAACATTTGTAAAACCTCACCTAGAGGTTAGTTTCTGCAAATCTCTAGAATATGAAATACATGTGTAGAAACTCTAAGCTTTTTTTTGCCAGAGGCTTCAACAAAAATGCTCCTCTCACCACATATTACATTGTATTTATAGAATTATATTAATATATGGGCATTTGGATTTATTCGGAAATCATTCATATGTTGGTGAGAACAAGGCAAATCATCATAGTTGTCTATCAGACAATATAATCACAGTAACAAGGGTATCTAAGGAAGGTGTAGGCCTACATGTTCTGTATGTAATCCGGTGTTTGTTGCGAGATAACCTTGATTATGCATAGTAATAAGTACTTGACATAAACAACCTCCAATTTGTGGTGGATATAACAAAGCTGGTCTATCTTACTTACATATCCTATAGTATTTCTCTCCAGCTGGCACCTTTTCCTAGAGCCCTGTGACTGGTCCCTTAAGCACCATACATTATCGTGGAGAAGCAGAAAGTAGAGGGCTGACGTAGCGGCTTCTGTTTATAGATCTATTTGGTGTGTCTATCCCTAAAACAAATGTTCTGCGGTTTACCCTCCTCTGGCTTGCCTCTTTATCTTGCTCTCCCTCCTTCTCCCCTGCCCCGTTTTGAGATTTATCACTCTGCAAACCTGAAGCCGGGAGGTCCCTGCTTACCTCTGCTTCCCAATCCCGCCTACAACTCTCTCTTTTGATATGCCTTTTCTTACATTATTCCTCTCATTTGACTTACTTTCACCCCAAATGAACCACACCCATGCAACACCTCCCTGACTTTTTCTACCTTTCTTTATCCATTTGCACCTTTTCCCCTCTGGTAAATTGCAATCCATTCTCTTGGTATCGGTCTGCCAGAGAGAGCAATGGTGCTTGGTGGCACAGTGGAGCACTGAACCCAAAAAAACACAACTAGAACACCCATTCAATGGATATGTCAGTGCTTTCCAAAAACCTGCATCTCCACTCAGTCAACTTTTCGTGAATAGGAACAAAAGCAGCAATGTATTCTACCTTGCAGGACTTCCTGCTTTCTTACAGTGCAGACGCTTTTCTGCTTGCTCTTGCCTCTGCTTACTTTTTTATGCTGATTTTTCGATTTTTCTTTTCTGAAAACTTCGAGCTAAATGTTACAACGACCTCAGTCTTACAGTAGCGTGGCCTAGCAACAGCTAAAGCCTGGTACTGCATGCTATTTAGCTTAAGCTAGTTAGCAGCAAAATGCCTCCGTTCTCTACAGATGACTTCCACAAACTTCTACAGAAGATGGCCGTATTGGAAATGAAAATGCAACGGTTGGAAGTTAACGTGGAAGTGAATGGACTAGGTTGGAATGACACCACTTTACCAGTGTTGCAAAAGAATGGACAAAGGCATGCTAGCTCACAGCTAGTTAGCAGCTACAACGATTCCAAGGAACAGGAGGGCTGTGTACCGGGTAATAAATCTACAAGTGGTAGTCCTCCCTGGAACTCTCTGGGTGCAAAACCTAAGAGTAAATAATTTCCATGGGATTTGGGAGGACGAATAACAGGCAGAGCCCAGCGCTCTGAAATCTGTGATGCGACCGGCTGGCCTGCATTGTTATCACCCAGGAAGAGCGCCTCTTCAACCCCTATTCATACTAGGAAACAGCTGTGGACAGCTGCTAAAGGGAGAACTACAAACAATCCTCCTAAACCACAGAGTGTGCCAATCCAGAACAGATAGGCTCCACTGACCCAGAACCGGAGATCTCTTTCTGATGACCTGGATAACCTGTCCTCTTCACACAGCAGGGTAAGGACCAGTAGCTACTCCAAAGGTAAAAGGCTAGAGGGAAAGCTAACGACTGGGCCTGAAACTCTGATTGTGGGTGACTCTGCTGTAAGAGATGTGAAAAGTCTTTGTAGTAAGAACAACACCAAAGTACTCTGTTTTCCCGAGGATATGGTCTCTGACTTGGCTGAGAAGATCCTGCATATTGGGGCTGAACATCTGACTGTGAAAAATGTGGTACTGCACATTGGAACAAATTATGTTGTGAAACAACAGTCAGAAGTGCTGAAAGAAGACTTTAAATGTTTGTTGGAAACTGTCAGCTCTCTAAATGCGGAGGTGTTCATCAGTGGCCCTCTACCGCCAGTCAGAAGAGGCAACCCAGTCTCAGAGCATTTTGTGTTATAGTCACAACATTTAATCTATTGATTCGTGTTCACCAACACGATTTCCCCCTTTTTTTCGTGTCACACAGAACGATTTTAAAAGCAATGTATTTCTATTGGTAGTGTGTTTCGTGCTTGCACCACGTATTTTTGTCCAGTCGGGTCTTGGAAGACCGGAAGCTGTGTGGTTGATAAAAAACATTTTCTTACTCAATATCAAACCACGATAATTGTTTTTATTTTAAATCGTATAATGTCTGACTTTTTTTGCCGTCCGCGAGGAAAAGAAATGGGGCTCAGAGCCTCAGAATACTGAAATCTGTATTTTTTAAATCTTTTTTTCATTCTAATTTGTTATTCTTTTCTAAATAACACACTGTTATTTACTCAACAATAACACACAATTATCCTTGTTTTTATTTATTCGTTTAATTCTATAATCGCTGGCTTTTTAGCCGTTCCTCAGGAACTGAATTTCAAAATAAAGTCACCGGAAACAGACGTAGGCCTATAAGGGACATTTCGAGCATCATTGCGATACACACCCACTGAACTGATTACCCAAGATCCTCAGCTATGGTTTAAGCTCGGTGATTGGATGTGTTAGCCGCAATGCACGTTGGGATATGGTGTTTATGCGATATGAAATCCAAAAAATATTTCGGAGTTTAGGATGGCCGAAGACGATACACTACCCGTAATCCTCAGCTATCGTTTGGGACTACAGTCCCGTTGCTTGACAAACCCCGTGATTAATCTTCAAGCTCTGTGATTGGATGTTGGAGTGGCAGTATGCCAAGGTTACACCGAGCGTCAGACAGTCTTTGAAATGGAATGAAACCCACGGCAGACTATCCAAAACTGGACTCGAACGGGTCCAGCCCCCCCCCCAGAACTACATATGCTGGCTATTGTGTTTCGCAACATGTTCTATGGCACGTCTCTACTGGGAATTGTAGTTTTAAAAGACGTTTTTCCCACAATTAGAAGTTACCAGTATTAAACTGTGTACACCCCTGGAGGTTTAGGGGATAGGCAACACATTGGTGTTATCAAATTTA